>NW_012133784.1:0-29078 GCF_000403515.1 Pseudozyma hubeiensis SY62 | reverse complement strand
TCTTATTTGTCAAAAGCTAAAAAAGTAAGTAGAACAAAACAACTATTCTATATATATATATACAATTAAATAAAAACAAAGGGACGTGTGACAGAGTGGTTTAATGTACCTGGCTTGAGTCTAGGAGTTCTCACCCGAGAACCGGGAGTTCGAATCTCCCCGCGTCCGTACTTAGATTATAAACAGATATTATAAAATGGAAAGCCTCTCATCTATTAAAAAACTTTTAGTAAGCACCTGATGAAATAGTAATTGCAGATGTGAGATTCGAACTCACCACGGCATACAGCCAATGCTTTTACAGAGCACCGCCCCAACCAATAGAGCATATCTGCATTTTGTTGTCACTATTAAATTATAAGAAATTGACAAGGAATTCAATCTATTAATAAGTAAATGCCTCAAACTGGAATCGAACCAATCCGTTAGAAGCTTCAGTTCTATGCTCTACCATCTAAGCTATTGAGGCTTATCTATTTTTTTTATAGATTACTATGAAAAATAGAATAACAAATATTAATAAAATAACACCTATTGAAAAAACAATATTTTACTATCGAAAAGAAAAAGGAGTTAATTTCAATTGACTATTTTTGGAGGCAACAGGACTCGAACCTGTCTCCCATCCTTGCAAAGGAAGTATACTGACCAACTATACTATGCCCCCTCTATAAAAAAGGAAAATACTTGTATTCCTTTATAAACTTCTATTATACTAGTTAATTATTTCTATTTGTATAAAGAGGAACTTTATTGAATAATTTCTTTTTTTCACGGTACGCCCCTAGTTAAAAAGTATTCTCTGTTTGTAGTGAGGGGGAAAAGCAAAATGAACTAGTAGTAAGTATGCTTACTACTAGTAAATGTAGTTTATTAGTATGGACTAATATCAAATGCAATTAGTAGACTAGGCACTAGGATTAGAAGAGCAATAGCTACAGGAAGCATACCAGTCCAACAGAACGTCATAAGCCCATCATATCGCATTCGAGGCAGTGTAGCTCGGATCCATACGAATAGGAACATAATTAGAACTGCTTTTACTGCTAGAGCAATACTTTGTAGGTTAATAAATGAATCTTCCGCAAATAGTGCTTGAGGTGACATGTTATATCCACCAAGGAACAGAATTGCTGTGAAAGTAGACATTAGAACAATACTTCCGTACTCTGCTAGGAAGAAGAATACAAAGATCATACCTGAGTGCTCTGTCATGAAACCAGCAACTAGCTCTGATTCAGCTTCAGGAAGATCGAATGGTGTACGATTTGTTTCAGCAAGTGCTGAAATAAAGAATAGAATAAAGATAGGTAGTAGAGGCACAATGTACCATACACTTTGTTGAGCTTCAATAATCTCTGTAATATTGAACGTACCACAAAGTAGAATTACAGCTAGTACTGCAGCACTATAAATTAGCTCGTAACTAATCATTTGAGCTGTAGATCGTAGTGAACCCAGGAAAGCATATTTTGAATTAGCAGACCATCCAGCGAATAGAATACCATATACACCAATACTTGAAAGGGCTAGAGAATAAAGAATACCTAGTGAGAAATCACTAAGAGCTAGACCAGGACCTAGAGGAATTACACCCCATCCTAGTAGACTAAAGATTAGTGTAACCATAGGTGCTAGGAAGAATAGACTTTTTGTAGCTTGTGAAGGAATAACTTGCTCTTTAATAACCAGTTTTAGGGCATCTGCAAATGGTTGTAGTAGAGCGTAATATCCAACTACATTAGGTCCAATCCGTCGTTGCATTGATCCCATTACTTTTCGTTCAATTACTGTCATAAAGGCAACACTTAGAAGAATAGGAACAAGTACTACTAGGATTTCTAGTAGATTATATAGAACTGAAAGCATTGTTATTATACTGATTTACTGCGTTACTAATTTTACTTATAAAAATTTTTTTTAAATACGCACATTAATAAGTCTATACTTATTACTTATTTATAGAATGTAAATAATAAGGATAAACAGGTTTAAGTCAAAGGGTTATATATATTTTTGTATAGTAACAGTGGGAAAATTTTTTCCTAAAAATACAATTTATTGCGCTGTACTATTTATAATAAACGAAATTGGTGTTTTAAAGGGAAGGGGGGAAAAATTAAGCTTGGCTATCAATCCATGCAAGGTATTTTTCTGGTGTTACAGCTTCAACTGCAATAGGCATAAATCCGTGGTATACTCCACAAATTTCTGAACATTGTCCATAGAATACTCCTTCTCGTTCAATTAGAACTGATGTTTGGTTTAGTCGTCCTGGAACAGCATCGATTTTAAGTCCTAGTGATGGTACAGCAAAATCGTGGATTACATCTGCTCCTGTAACAATAAATCGGATGTGTGTATCAATTGGTACAACTACTCGGTTATCAACATCTAGTAGTCGTAGTTGTCCATTTTCTAGATCTGTTTCAGGAACCATGTATGAATCAAACTCGATTGATTCACCATCTTCATTAATAAAGTCTGAGTACTCGTATGACCAGTACCATTGGTGTCCAGCTACTTTAACTGTCATAGAAGGACTAATTACCTCATCCATAAGATAAAGTAGTTTGAAACTAGGGAAAGCAATAGCAATAAGTACTAGAGCAGGTGTAATTGTCCAGATTAGCTCAATTAGAGTTCCGTGGTTAGCGTATTTGTATACTAGTTGTGATTTGTTACTGTTAAAGTTAACAATTACTGATGATAGTACCCATAGTACACCAAAACAAATAACTACTAGGTAGAAGAAAATAGAATCGTGTAGTTCTGTGATTCCTTCTTGTGTTGGTGATGCTCCATCTTGGAATCCTAGTTGCCAAGGTTGTGGTGCATCGTTAAAAATTGCTGTAGTAGCAAATGGAAATAGATTAAACATTTTCAAAAAGTGTAGATTATTATAGCTTTGCTAACCCTACATCTATACTACATAATTAATACTAATTATAGTAAGAAAATAGTATTCTAAAAAAAAGAATGCGCTATAGCGACATATCTGTACCTAGAATAACCTTGTAACATAAAAATATCTTACTGTATACAAGGCAGCTCTTTTCTATTTGATTGCTTACAATCCATTCCATTTTTCAATTTTACGGATAATAAAATAAAAACAAAATAAGAACGAACATTATAACAAATAATCAATTTTAAAAAGAGAAAGCAGCACGTTAAATAAAAGGGAAAAATTTTCCTTTCCTATAAAATAGTAGTGGTTATAAATTTCTCTTAGAAATGGAATTTAGTAGGCCAGGCCTCATTATTTCTTCTTTTTTCATAAATGTTCTATACTACAAAAATCTGATAGTAGCTCATGAACTATTCTTTTTTTAAGGAGCCCCTCCTTTCTTTTTATAAGAATTAGAGGAATCGAACCTCTGTCCTCGATGTGTAAGATCGATGCTAAACCACTCAGCTAAACCCTTACTTGTATGTATACCTATATATACGAGTAAATGAACAAATAGAAAATCTTTATGTTTCGCTAAAAGGAATCTAATCTACAAATTCTTTGTATATCCAAGATGTTATAGAAGGGGGTAGATATATAGACATCTACCATAAATTACGTAATTTAGTGTAGATCAATAGCATCTTTAAGGTATGATGCTGTTAGAATACAGAATACGTAAGCTTGGATGAATGAAACCGCAATTTCTAGTCCGATTAGTGCGATGAAGATACTAAATGGGATTAGAGTAATAACTGCTGTAATAGCTCCTGAAGTAAACATAGGTGCTAGGAATCCTGAAAGAATTTTAAGTAGAGTGTGACCAGCTACTGTGTTTGCAAATAGCCGAACTCCAAGTGAGAAAGCTCGTGCTAGATATGAGATCAGCTCAATAGGTACTAGTAGAGGTACCAGTCCAAGAGGTGTACCTGAAGGAACGAAGAATGAGAAGAAGTGTACTTTGTGTAGTCGTAGACCAAGAATTGTAACTCCAATAAAGATTGTCATACTTAGACCAATACTTACCATAATTGATGTAGCTACTGTAAATCCGTACGGAACGTTACCACTTAGGTTAGCAATAAGGATGAAGAAGAATAGTGAATAGATAAATGGTAGGTACATTTCGTTGGCAGCACCAATTTGTGATTTAACTAGTCCGTGTACTGAAGCAAAGCTACTTTCTAGTGCAATACTCCATCGACTTGGAATTAGTTGTTTGTTGTTACTTCCCATAATGTGAAGTGCTAGTACTAGATATACTGTAATAATTGTATATAGTCCTAGGTTTGTTAGACTTAGATTAATGTATCCAAGTACTGGTAGATTTAGAGAAATAAGACTAGTTACTTCAAATTGCTCTAGTGGTGAATGAATTAGGAATGCCATTGCATAAAATAAGATTAATTGGATTGTTACTTACTGTTTCTTATATAATAGCTATAATCAACAACAGATATAAAAAAGTCCTGCTAAATTATCTATTTATTTCCTCAGTGAATAAATAGAAGTTAGAACGGCTTAAAATTAGGTACTGATATACAGTACAAGCTAAATAGAAATAGAAAAAGTTTTCAACCGCGTTCTAGCGATGTTTTATACTATTCCGCCCGTAGCGTCTATTATAAATAAAGCTCAATATATATATATTCTATTTATTCCTATAAAAACGTATTGTGTTGATTTTTATCGTGTCTTAGTAAATTTTATTAGTTTCTTTTCTTTACAAGTGTGCTAAACTAGACAATGAAGGGGGTACATTCAGCACCCAAAATATTGCATTTGTAACGATATTTTTAATTACAGTTTAGTAATGTACATTCGTGAAACAAATAGTTCTACAAAAGTTGGTAGGATGTATTTACTAAATACAAATAGTAGTACAAATAGTCCTAGGAATGCAAATGAAATTTGATTTACGAAGTAAAAAGGTAGTAGTTGAGGCATTATTTATGAATCAAGAAAATGGTTCCAAACTAGTTGATTACATCATTATAAACACGTTTTATGATTTATCTCTACTGGAACTGTTACTACTATTCATTATTATAAACAGTTGTTTATAAGTAATAATAGGGTATATTTTTTTAGTAAAACAACTACGCTTATAATTCTAGTGATTTATAAAACGTTAATAAATTGACTAATTGCTAAAAAATAGAAAACAATAAATATTCTTGTGAAGGGGGTGCACAGTACACCTTTCGCTTAAAAAGTGGTTTATACCAATAAACCATTTTTACTAAAAAGAAAAATTCTAGTAAATTAGATAAATTATGATTGTACAGGTAGCATGTTGAAACTATGGAATGGTGTTGGTGACTCTAGAGCCCATTCTAGTGAAGAAGCTGTGTGGCTTTCCATCCAGAACTCTGGTGTTGATTGGAAGAATGCTGGTACAGCCCATGGGTTAGCATCTACTGGTTTACCATTTACAAGAATATCGTAGATAATGTAACCGAATAGTACTGTAGCAACTACTGATACAAGACTTCCGAAACTACTAATAGCGTTCCATGCAGCAAATGCATCAGGGTAATCTGGGATTCGTCGAGGCATACCTCCTAGTCCTAGGAAGTGTTGTGGGAAGAATGTTAGGTTAACTCCTACAAATAGTGTCCAGAAGTGAATTCGTCCTAGGTTTTCATTAAATGTTTTACCAATGATTTTTGGTGTCCAGAAGTAGAATGCACCAAATAGTGCAAATACAGCTCCCATTGATAGAACATAGTGGAAGTGAGCAACAACGTAGTATGTATCATGTAGAGCAACATCTAGTGAAGCATTAGCTAGGATAACTCCTGTTAGACCTCCAATTGTAAATAGAGCAATAAATCCAAGAGCGAATAGCATAGGTGTAGTAATTCGTAGTGAACCACCATATAGTGTAGCTAGCCATGAGAAGATTTTAATTCCTGTAGGAACAGCAATAATCATTGTAGCAGCTGTGAAGTAAGCTCGTGTATCAACATCAAGTCCTACAGCATACATGTGGTGACTCCATACTAGGAATCCTAGGATTCCAATACTGAACATAGCATAAACCATTCCTAGGTATCCAAATACTGGTTTACCTGAGAATGCACTTACGATGTGACTAACCATTCCAAATCCAGGGATAATTAGGATGTAAACTTCTGGGTGACCAAAGAACCAGAATAGGTGTTGGTAAAGGATTGGATCTCCTCCTCCTGCTGGATCATAGAATGATGTATTAAAGTTACGGTCTGTTAGTAGCATTGTAATTGCTCCAGCTAGTACTGGTAGTGATAGTAGCAGTAGAATAGCTGTAACAAAGATAGCCCAAACAAATAGTGGTAGTTTATGTAGTGTCATTCCTGGGTTTCGCATATTAAGAACTGTAGTAATAAAGTTCATTGCTCCTAGCATTGATGAGATACCTGATAGGTGTAGACTAAAGATAGCAAGATCTACTGAACCTCCTGAATGGCTTTGTAGTCCTGATAGTGGTGGGTAAACTGTCCATCCTGTTCCTGCTCCTTGCTCTACAAAAGCACTAGCTAGTAGTAGAATTAGTGAAGGAGGTAGTAGCCAGAATGAAATATTGTTTAGTCGAGGGAACGCCATATCTGGAGCTCCGATCATAACTGGCACAAGGTAGTTACCGAATCCACCAACCATAGCTGGCATAACCATGAAGAAAATCATTACGAAAGCGTGTGCTGTAATAATAACATTGTACAGTTGGTGATCTCCGTTAAGGTATTGTACACCAGGTGCTGCTAGCTCCATTCGGATTAGTACTGAGAACGCTGTTCCAATCATAGCTGCAAATACAGCAAAGATTAGATACAGTGTACCAATATCTTTAGCATTTGTTGAGTAAAGCCAACGTACCACAGCAATATGCTGTGGTAAATCCTCTTAGTCTATTTCCTTTTTTACTCTTTATGTCTTTTTTATAGAAGGGAGATAAGCCCTAAATAAGTTAGTAAAAAAGTCTTCTATATTTTTTCATTTTGGTATACCAGTATATAGGTATATGATTACTCACTACGGACAAAAGGAGATTCGAACTCCTAAGGAAATTTTTACTATTCCAGACAATTAGCAATCGCCTACACCTCGCCAATAGCGGTTTGTCCATAAGTAACCTATATAAAGAAGGTATAACTCAGTTGGTTAGAGTGCGATACTTTTAATATCGACGTCGTAGGTTCGAGTCCTACTATCTTTATATATCACTAGGATGGGTTGAATCGAACAACCATTCTCATTACCAAAAAATGATGTCTTTCCTTTAGACGACATCCTATACTACTATTTACTTATGCATACCATTGGATTTCTTTTCTTTTTTAGGCCTTGACGATTGAATTTCCCAGTACTATCTTTTTTAAAAGTTTTATAGCACAATACCTATCTGTTTATATAGATATATACTGTGTAATGGCTATATAATATATATTATATCTAGTATTTATAGTATATTGCCGACTACTAGAATCGAACTAGTGTCAAGTAATTACAAGTTACCTATTCTACCACTAAACTAAGTCGACATTTTGTTTGTTTATAAATAAAAAGAATGGTTCTATTTTTTCTAGCACTTTATTTTCCAAAGGGAAAGCAATCTATCTTCTAGATAGTAAACACTAATTAATATAGAATTTTTAAGGATATTCAAGTTAGTATGCTGTTTATTTTCTAGATCCAAATATACTGATCTCTAGGAGAATCGAACTCCTATTAGTAAAATGAAGATCTACTGTTTTACCTTTAAACTAAGAGACCTATCCCTATATATATTTTAAAAACGACTATGAATAGAATAACAGTTATAGAAAGATATATATAGTATCCTTTTTATATAGGTAATACTTATGCTTTTATTATATTACCTATATTTAACAGAAAAAGATTTTTTATTTTATAAATCTCTTTGCCCATTGTAATCAGAAAATGGAAATTAGGATATAAGAAATAGAATTAGAATTACTAATTAAATAGAACGTACTGTCATCTAGTTATAGAGCAGAAAATAATAAAAGAGATAAGGAGAGTGCCTGTGGCGCTCCTGTTTAATTAACTAAACAGAAGAAGGACATCAATAAATTGAATTTCTAAAAATGCTAACACTACTACTAATTATTCCTCTAGTAGGTGCTCTAATGCTGGCACCTATGCAAGGAAATACACCACAATCAGAATCACAAATGAAACGTCTAGCACTAGGAACATCACTAATCAATTTTGTTCTAAGTATTGTGCTATGGGGTGAATTTGATTCAAGTACTAGTGAATACCAATTTACACAAGAATTTAACCAAGTTAATTTTTGTCACCTACACATTGGGGTAGATGGTATTTCACTTTACTTTGTTCTACTAACAACATTTATTACACCAATCTGTATTCTAAGTAATTGGGATAATATTAAAGAGCAACTTAAATACTTCCTAATGTGTTTCCTAGTACTAGAAACACTACTAATTGCTGTATTTGTTGTTCTAGATATTCTACTATTCTATGTATTCTTTGAAAGTGTACTAATTCCTCTATTCCTAATTGTTGGAATTTGGGGTGGTAGTGCAACACGAGTACGAGCTGCTTTTCTACTATTCCTTTATACACTATTTGGTTCACTATTTATGCTACTAGCTTTTCTAGTAATTTACTATAACGTAGGTTCTACAGATTTCCAAGTGGTATCACTATCAGAAATTAACCTAGAATCACAAAAACTACTATGGCTAGCAGTATTTATTAGTATGGCTATTAAAACACCACTACTACCATTTCATGTATGGCTACCTCGAGCTCATGCGGAAGCACCTCTAGCAGGTAGTGTTATTCTAGCTGGACTTATCCTAAAACTAGCTACATACGGATACATGCGAATTCTAATTCAATTCCTACCAGATGCTACATCATACTTCTCTCCACTAGTTCAAACTATTGCAGTAATTACTCTAATTTATGCTTCACTAGCTACACTACGACAAACAGATTTTAAAGCCCTAGTTGCTTACTCTTCAATTGGACATATGGCTGTTGTAGTACTAGGTCTATTCAGTAATACAATCCAAGGTATTGATGGAGCTCTACTACTAAGTATTGCCCATGGAGTTGTTAGTCCTGCCCTATTTATTCTAGTAGGTGGAGTTCTATATGATCGATACCATACACGAACTATTCGATACTACCGAGGTATGACTGCTTACATGCCACTATTCTCAATTATGTTCTTTGTATTTACAATCTTTAATGCTGCTGTACCTCTAAGTGCTAATTGGGCTGGTGAATTCCTATGTCTAGCTGGTGCCTTCCAACGAAACCCAGTATTTGCTGTACTAGGAAGTACAGGTATTGTTCTAAGTGCTGCTTACTCTATCTGGCTATACAACCGAATTGCCTTTGGGTCATGGAGTAAATACCTAAACTACACTACAGATCTTACTCGACGAGAGTTCATGCTTCTACTACCTCTTCTATTTGTTGCTGTGGTATTTGGAATCTTCCCTAATATTATTCTTGATTCTGTTCATGCCTCAACATCAGGACTACTATATTCTGCTGCTTAGGAAAGTAAATAACCTGAACAAGTAACTAACTATAAACTATATTTTCATAGAAAAAATCTTTTTACTAATGAGACTTCCCCCTTTCTGTAGTCCACTACCAATTTCTCTTTTGTGTTACTAAATTTAGTAGATGGACAAATAAGAAAATTTCTTTTTAGCATTTCTATTTTATAATGCGGTGATACAGAATGTTATTTATTTTAATAAATATACAAGGTTAGAAAATCTATAATGGACCACTTTACATGGGTATTACCTTCTATAAATAAGCTTAATATAAGAATAGTATAACATACATATAAAGTACTTTAGTGTAAAGGTGGCACAGCAGACTCATGTCCTGCTAGACCAGTGTTCGAATCCTGGAATGTACTCTATTTTAAACATATAGAAACTATATACATTTTAGTAATATTCTAAAAATTTCGTGTTTATCAATTAATAGTCTTTGTAAATTTCCTATAGGAAATTTATTAACAGTAGTTTAATTAATATTCCTCTTTATTTTTTTATGTTAATGGTCTTCCCTTGTAAACATGTATAACTTATAAACGATATATCAAAGAGCTCTTATTTTTCACATTTATTCCATTTTCTGTTTCTTTGTTCCATTATTTAGAAAATGTCTCATTTTTAATTGCTACAATAGGAAGCGGTGAAAAAATATTTTACCAAATAGAAAAAGATATCTATTCATGTTGATACTTTTTTAATAATAAAAGCATCCATAAGATTACAACTAGAAATAGGATGTTGTGCCATCAAATGTACACTAGTAATTGGTTATCCAATATCCTTTTCATATACGTCTGAAAAGGAATGAAATAAAAAGTATTTTCATTTACTGTGGGGTTTTTTCAGTTATAGTCTTAAAGTTAGTACTATAGCAACGTTTTTAATTAAGTCCAGGAAAGGGGGGGAATGGTTTGAATTAGTAATTTTAGTGTTTTGAATTGAAGATCGTTTATCTGTGAAGTATAGTGCTCCAGTACCGAATTCATAGACAAATCCAATAGTTAGTACTAGGAAAAAGATAATGAAAATCCAGAATCCATATGTACTTGTTTGGTAAAGATTCATTGCGTAAGGATATGTTAGAAGAATTTCGATATCAAATACTAGGAATAGGATACCAACTAGGTAAAACTGAATAGAGAAAGGGTTTCGTGTTTGACCATATACAGGACTAAACCCACACTCGTATGGTGTTACTTTTTCTGAATCTGGTCGGTGTACAGCTAGTAGAAGATTAGCAAATAGAAGAATGACAGCTAGGATTGGAATAAAAAGGAAAAATAGTGTAATAGTGTTCATTAGTAGTAGAATAGTGATAGAGCTAGAATGTGACAGCTATTTAGTAGGATTGATGGTTGAAGTACAAACAGTACAATAATCATAGTTAGACTAGAAATCAGTAGACTATGTACATTTGTAATTGTAGGAGTAGCAATAGTATCTGATGAACTTTCAGTACTATCTGTATATACTACTTCATTTTGAGTATCTTGACTATCAAAGTAGATAACTCGAATAATTTTTAGATAGTAAGATGCACTAATAACACTTACTAGGATTGCAACAATAGATAGGAAGTAGTAACCACCATGAGTACTTGAATATAGAACCATTTGTTTTGCAAAGAATCCAATTAGTGGTGGAATACCTGCCATAGAGAATAGACAAAGAGCTAGACTTAGTCCTAGTAGAGGATTTTCTTTAAATTGACCTTTAAGTTGATCAATAAATTGAATATCTGTACTATTCACTGATTGTTTATTAATAGCTCGGTTTGTTAGTAGATATGATTTACTTGTACTCATAATATATCCAAATGCAAGAAGAATTAGGAAAGTATTTACATTTGTAAGTGAGTATTGAATTAGATAGAATAGGAATGATTCAATTGATTCTTCTGTATTAATAGCAAGAGCTAGTAGTAGGAATCCAACATGACTAATTGTACTATATGCCAGAAGTCGTTTAATTCGGTATTGGCTTAGTCCAACAACTGTACCAATAACAAGACTAAGAAGACTAGCAATAAGCAGTAGATTTTTCCAAATATCGATAGATGTATCATCAGTAAGAAGAAGGCTTAGTGATTCAAAGCTACCTTCTAGTCCAGATTGCAGTTCTAGAAGGAATACAAAAATAGAAATTTTTGGCATTGTTGTCAGCCAAGATGTTACGATAGTTGGTACACCATCATATACATCAGGTGCCCAGTTATGTAGTGGAGCAGCTGCTACTTTAAATAGGAAACCAATACCAATTAGAAGTAGTCCACATGTAACTCCTCCGCTATAACTAGCACTAGTTGCTGCAGAATCTGATCCTGTTACTTGTACTAGAGTATAAATACTCTCAAATTGTGTCAGACCTGTGTAACTATAAATTAGTGCAGTACCTAGTAGAATTAGAGCAGATGATAGACCACCTAGTAGAAAGTATTTAAGACCAGCACTTGTTGCAGATTCAGAATCTCGGTAAAGTGTTGCCAGAATATAAACAGCAAAACTTTGTAGCTCAATACTTAGGTACATACTTACTAGATCTGAACTACTTAGCAGTAGTGTAGCACCCATAGATGTAAAAAGAATCATTAGTGAGTATTCACTAATTGTTGGAACTACTGTTGTACTTGATCGTGCAATAGTTTTCTCTGTAACAGGTCCCCATCCTAGTAGGATTAGAGCACCAATGAAAAGTAGAAATCCTTCAATAGCTACTGACACTGTTGTTACATGGAATAGTCCACTGTAGATACCTACTCCGGAAGCTAGTGACTCAATATGTAGACCATTAAAAGCCAGTAGAGCAGAATAGATTAGAACTACAGATGTAATTCGATTAAATAGACTAGGGGTAATTCGGTAGGAGAAAACAGGAATGGCTACTAGTAGTGAAATTAGACCAATTGAAAGCATTACTAACACCTATAATATATAATAGTAGCTACTTTAGAATATAATAAAAGAAGACTTATTTGTAAAAAAGTAGCATATATAATCATTCTAATCATATAATACTATATAAATAGAACAGTACAGGGTATAATTTGGAAAATCTATACATATTATACTAGTATTCGGAATCGAACCGAAAATGTGAGAGTGGAAGTCCCAAGTTTTACCATTAAACTACACTAGCTTTATAAGAAAATGAAAATTCTTTAGTTGTGAACAATTTACTAAAAATCTACCTGTAAAAAGATTCTATTTGTTAGCCCTACTTTAAAGACTATATCATAATTTATATACCTATATAAATAAAAATGTCCGCTAGTAAATAAGTTTGTGGACTATCAATAGTCCACTTTGTTCTACGGTAGTAAATAGATTCTTCTGATAAATTGTTATACTCGTATATATAGATGTGTTCTTGTAAATAGTAAAACAGTTACTTACGAAATTGGAAATAAGTAAGGCGCTTACGCGCGGGGGGGGGAGTAAATAGATAGTTCTCAATCCAAAAAGTAGACTAGATTAGCATTCATTTACAATATTTATGATCGTTGACAGATCCAAACTTTCACAGTAAAAGCACCTAGTTCATTTTTAGTTGTAAATTTACTATAATCAATAATTTGGGTAGTATTATTTGAATTACGTTGGAAAGAACCAATTAGACAAGATTTTACAGTAATTCGTGGAATTACTGTTTCAGTAACTAGCCGTCCTGAGACTTGTACTTTAATACCACTAATATGTGCAGGTAGATTCGTCTTATGTAGACTAGGATTAGTTAGAATAGCTTCTTGAAAATCCATAAAAGTATTACTTGGTGCATTGTGGGCAAGGTATTGACTCAGGATATTACTATTTAGGTATGGGTAATATAGTCGAGTTGCAATAACATTTACTTCTTTTTGAAATAGTTGAGCAAGTGTAGTACTTAGATCTGAGATGTTTTTTCGGAAAGATCCTGTTGTAACTTCTTTATTTTGTGTATATACTGGTGTACTGTTTTTAGAAGCAGTATAATAAAAGAATGAAATAGTAACTTTACTGTTAGTATGACTAAAGGTAGGTTTACTGATAAAAAAAGAAGAAGTAGATACATTAGTATTATTTGATGTAGTAGTATTGTTCTTCTTTGTTGTATTGTTAACTGTACCAAAATAAGCATTAATGATACAAATCGCACTATTATTTAGTGCAGTATTTCCAGACAGAGTTGGACCTAGTCCTGAAGATTGTTTACTAAATGAGTGTGTTGTCGCTAGACCGCCGAAGGCGTTATTCATTTGCATTTGTGGTTGTTGTAGTTGCCCACTATTTTTTAGGTAAACACTAGGAATTGTTGGCATAATATTATTCATTTTTTGTTATAGAAATGCGCTATAGGCGCGGGTAAAGAAATGCTATGTATAAAATGACTTTCTAATTTACTTTTTATAAAAAGGAGCGTAAATAGACTTTTTAATTATATCACTTTATAAGCCCAACATTTTTCTAGTCGTTATAAATTTATTATGGATTGTTAATAAATTTAATTTCTTTTTATAGTTCACGTTCACAGAGTAATCCTATGAAAAATACGACAAGATCTATTAATTAGCCTTATAAAATCGAATATTTTAGTAGGGCCAGTAATAGAAAAAACGGGTACAATTACCAGAAAGGAGGAAGTATTTTGTTAATTATAATATAACTATCACTATATTATATATAGTAGTAACATGGTTTCTATGACAATTTATAACTATGCAATACAACATATTCTCATAATTTTGTCGCTAGTGCTGTAGGAAATTATACTATTATAAAATAAACTTTAAATAAGGCACTAGAAAGAATCGAACTTTCGTTAAACGTATTAACAGTACGCCACATTACCACTATGTTATAGTACCAATATTGTAACGTGTAAATATTTGATTTATCCATATTAGTATAGAATAGAGATGTGTAAACAGATTATTTTCAACTTATTTTGTAAACTAAACGGAATTATATTCCCTTAATTCTAGTCTATCTATTATATATCAGACTGCTGAGACTTGAACTCAGTACTATCACTCCCAAAGTGATCGCCCTGAACCATTAGGCCATCAATCTGTTTCATTTACTTCACTACTGCTATACATATATATATATAAACAGTAATAAAAGAAAGAAAAACCATTTCACTGGATTTATACATATATTAAAAAGATACTCAAAAACAAAATGGGCCTTTTTTATTTACTAGAATAGTAGACAATGTTTTACGATTAAGTAAATCAATAAATTAGTAGTGCTAAACTGAATATATTACTATACTTACATTTGCACCCTATTAATTAAGAAGTAGTCTTCTTCTTATTTCTTGTAATCTAATAAGGTGTGCTTCGTGCTTAAGATGCTTTCAGCGCTTATCTGTCATGATTGTGGCTACCCTACGGTGCTATGTCTAAAAATAGATTTAACAATAGGTACACCATGGAATCATCCCCAGCGGTCCTTTCGTACTAACCGGAGGTCCTTAATCGATTACTTTTTCCTTCAGAAGATAGGGACCATACTGACTCACGTCGTATTGAACCCAACTCGCGTACCTCTTTAATCAGCGAACAGCTGAACCCTTCCAAGCTACTACACCTGGAGGATGAGATGAGTCGACATCGAGGTGTCAAACCGTTTGGACAATATGAACTCTCGCAAACGATAAACCTGTTATCCCTAGCGTAACTTTTATTTCTTGAGCGATGACCATTCCATTATGAATCACCGGATCACTATATCCTACTTGCGTATCTGATCGACCTATCAGTCTTTCAGTCAAGCATGCTTATACTATTACGCTTTAGTAAACTTTACATAGTTCATTGGTTTCTGACCAATATATGCATACCTTTGAAGGCCTCTGATACTTTATTAGAGGCTACCGTCCCAGTCAAACTGACCACCTGATATTTTCCCAGACTAACTAATTTCTCAATTACCTATAGACAGTTTTATAAAAAGATTTCTCTTTATATAAAACGGCTGTCTTAGAAACTTACTAAAAAGATTCTAGAGAATTAACCAGAAAATTATGGCATTCTCATAGGTAACTAGTTATTAGTAGTGTTAGGTAAGTTTCTTCTTTAGACTAGTCAAGGTATTTCACTGACGTAGAAGAATATCTACTCCCTTGTATACTACACCTAGCTATAGAAGAAACAATATCAAGCTACAGTAAAGCTGCATAGGGTCTTCCCGTCTAACTGAAGGTAAACCGCATCTGCACGGCTAATTCAATTTCACTGAGATGCTTGTGGAGACAGCAGGGCCACGTTACCTCATTCATGCAGGACCACATTTAATGGCCAAGGAATTTCGCTACTTTCAGATCCTTATAGTTAAGACCGCCATTCACCATGGCATCAGTTAGTGACTCTAATTAGTAAAATACGAACTAAATCACCTTCTTTACACGACATGGCATTGGGCAGAGTTCACAACTTATACAAGTACTATTCGTCTTAGCAAGTTGCTGTGTTTTTGGTAAACAGTCGCAGCCCTCGATTTTGTGACACTCAGAATTTTCTATAATTATTTATTCTGGTTACCCTTATCGTCTAACTTACGGGCACAATTTGCCGAGTTCCTTCACAAGCATTATCTCTACGCCTTAGTATTCTCTACCTACGAACCTGTGTCGGTTTAGGGTACGGATTCACTATAAATCTAGTGACACCTATTTTTCTTGATCTAGCCATTCATTCTACTAACTATTTAGTTAGTAGAAACTACTCTGTAAATTTTCGTACAGAGAAATGGTTATTATATATAGACAATTCGGTGCAATTGTAATAATTCTCATCAGATATAGACGTTCGCCTATAATCCTTAGAGTCCGTATAACTCATGGCAGATTAACTTCTCCATGAAACCCTCTCGTATTCGGCGAGGAGTGTTTTAACTCCTTTCTACGTTACTCATGTCAGCATTTTCTCTTCAGTACTGTCCAGAAAATGAAACATTTTCCTTCAATCAGATACTGAGTGTTCTGCTACCCTTACTTATAATAAAAAATATATTATAAATAGTCACGGTGTAGGTATATTGTCTAAGACCCGTTAATTTTCGACGCTTCTCTCCTCAAATTAGACCACTGAGTTGTTACACTATCATTAAAAGATGGCTACCTCCAAGCCTACTTCATGGTTGTATTAGGAGTTAAACTTTCTTATATTCACTTAACAATATTTTGGGACCTTAACACGTGCTCTGGGCTGTTTCCCTTTTGTCTATCCACCTTATCATGAATAGACTGTGCCCTTATCATTCACTATTATCCTTCCGAGGTTAACCATCAATGGTAGGGTTGTGAGACCCCCCAATTTAACATAGTGATAATGCGCTAACGCTATATCTGGCTAATGTATGATGATCAGTGCTGTACATATAAAAGTGTAAATAAAGGCCCTACCTAAATAGGTTTCGCAGAATACCAGCTATCATCCAAATTAGATTGGCCTTTCACCCCTTACCACAGCTCATCAGAGAATTTTGCAACATTCACCTGTTCGGCCCTTTTTTAGCCTGGCCATGGTAAGATCATTTGGCTTCGGGTCTAGTTCATAAAACTATTTTTGATCCACTTATTATAGTCGCTTTCGCTTAGATTATTCATCTTGCTCTATAAACTAACTCGCTGACCCATTATGCAAAAGGTACGTTGTCATTTTTTACTAAAACTCCAACTGCTTATAGGATTACTAGTTCAGGTTCTATTTCACTAGTCATCTACTTACTTTTCACCTTTCACTCACGTTACTCTTCACTATCGCTAGATATGTTATACTTAGCCTTGGAGGATGGTACCCCCTTATTCATACAAGGCTGACGTCCTCATATTACTTACTAACACTTTCACTTTCATCACATACAGGACTTTCACCTTCTATGGGATTAAAAAAATGTGTACATTCTTTTAATGTCTACTTATTCCAAAGTACTATGTGTGTCCGTGAAAATTTTGGCTATTCTGGTTTCACTCACCATTACTCCCAGAGTCTCTTTTGATTTCCTTTCCTATTGGTACTATAATGTTTTACTTCCCAACGTTCTATACTATTCGGTTTACCTTAGGATTGTATAAATATTCTGATTGTATCTATACTTTTAGTATTCTACTTCCTTTTCAACATATCTGCTAGGCATCCCTAATAATCCCTTTAATTACTTAACCGTACATTCAACATTGTCATCGATTCCTATATTAATAATTAATATTCATTTCCTTATATACACACTACATCAATATAACCATTTATATTAATAGATCCTTGTAATTTATAGACAGTATTGTATAGGATGATCCTATGAGGACGATAGTATACAATATACTATCAGATATGAATATAATAATAAGTTATATAGGAAAAAATTCTACCAATTTATCGGGTGGATACTTATAACAGTTATTATAGGAAATATTTTTAGTAGTAGAGGCAAAGCGCGATCTACAAGACCTTTTCTTTGAAAATTGATTCTTTCTAGTAATTTTCTAATACGGTCCTATTTTTCTTTTTATTATGAACAACTTTCTACTTGATTTTCTAGCACTAGGTGCTATTCTTTCTGGAATTCTAGTTATTACATCTAAAAATCCAGTTATTTCTGTACTATTCCTAATTTCTGTTTTTGTTAATGTTGCGGGTTACCTAGTACTACTAGGTGTAGGATTCATTGGTATCTCTTACCTAATTGTTTATGTTGGAGCTATTGCTATTCTATTCCTATTTGTTGTTATGATGCTTAACCTACAACTAACAGAGCTAAGTGCAGTAGGTACAGAATATACACAAAACCTTCCACTAGGTACAATTATTGGAAGTCTATTCCTATTTGAACTAGTATCAATTGTACCAGGATTTACTACTGAAAACGGTACATTTAATATTAGTACAGTAACTAATCTTCTACCTCAAGCTGAACTAGGTATCCTTAATTGGTTTAATTCTGTATTCCTAGGTGTTGAATCAGCACAATACAGCCCTATTAGTGATGTACACTATGCATTTAATACAACTGCTGCTGATACACAATTTGCCAGTTTCCTACAAATCCAAAGTATTGGTTATAGCATTTATACTACTGGAGCACTATGGCTTATTGTTGCAAGTGTTATTCTTCTTCTTGCAATGGTAGGACCTATTACTCTTTCTATGAATAAAACACCTAATTTACCCCCTTTCACTAACAATTAGTAGAAAAGAAAAATAGAAAATTTAGTAGGTTATTTCTTTTTTAAGACAAATACACTTTACTACAGGGTCATGAATAAAAAGTAATATCCTTGAATGCGCTTACGCGCTGTAAATCAATTTTTCTACCATTCTTCCTTTTAGCCTTTTTCCTAGTAAGAGTCGAGTACAGATGGCTTCTGTTGGGGAACTGCAAATTCTACCATCCAGGGTTCAATTCCCTCTTGACTCTGTTACACATACATAAAGATAGTTACTACATACTTAGAAAATTTCATTTTCTTTTTTACACACATCACTATTTACTTAGGAATTTAATTTCCTATTTTCTCTACTAAAGATATAGTCTCTATTATGTTTACTTAAAAGAGAGATAGTATTTTATAAGTATAGATAAAAAAATACATATAAGAATATCGTATAATGGTAATACAATGATCTCCAAAGTCATTTATGTTGGTTCGATTCCAGCTGTTCTTGTAGAGGCCCTAAGAAAATCTTCGATTTTCTAATACTAATTTTCTATCAAGAACTAGAAAAACATATGATATGACATTCTATAATTAGGAAATTGATTCAATTGTATAGGAACTGAAAACATCTTTTCTTTAAAAAGATATTCAGCATCTGTTTACCAGCTAGTGTTTACCGTAATTCTATTTTGTAATTATTGGCATACTGGCGTACCACATCATTGTTATTTACTATGCTTGCTGCTGCTAAATACATCGGATCAGGAGTAGCTGCTCTAGGACTGATCGGAGCCGGAATCGGAGTTGGAATCGTATTCGCTGCTCTAATCCAAGGAGTTTCACGAAACCCTAGCCTACGAGGTCAACTATTTACTTACGCGATCCTAGGATTCGCTCTATCAGAGGCTACAGGACTATTTGCCCTAATGGTATCATTCCTGCTACTTTACTCATAATTATCGAGTACTTAACACTAAGTTAACCTATCCGGGGGAAACAATGTTTCCCCTTACAAAAATCGGTAAAAGTAACGGAATCTAAAAAAAGTCTAGTCTATATTAGTTATATAGGGATATGTATAAGTAGATGTGAGTGTGTTGAAATTGGTAGCCAAGTCGACCTTAGGAGTCGGTAGTCTTAGACTGTGTAGGTTCAAGTCCTATCACTCACAATATATTAAAGCGAAAGCTTCGTAGTTGCACTCTATTTCTAGTCTCATAGGAGGTTTACAATAGAACATAGTAAGTTTATTATAAAGCGCTACTGAAATTTTTTTCCTATAACATAACACATTTTCTGTTAGCGTCTTTTAATAAAAAAGCATACTTAGCTAAATTGGTAAAGCGCCTAACTTCGGATTAGGAGATTTAGGGGTTCGAGCCCTCTAGTGTGCTATATAAAAAAGAAAATAGTTTCTTTACCATGCAAAATACCCTTAAAATAGTCAGGTCTAATAAAATGGAAGATTTTATAGCTACTACTTTTTGTGATGTGAACATTGAAACAAACAATATAGTTTTATTACAGGTCATATTTATATTCTCTATGTAATTAAACAGTATATAAACCTTGGCACCATAATAATATATAACATGACAAAGTCGTTTTAGTAGTAATAGAAAAAAGCTGGGAGAGGGACTCGAACCCATCGATTTACCAGTATGAATGGTATGGTTTAACCAGTTAGCCTATTCCAGCAAGAGTTAAAAAAGGGGGCTAATTATAAATAGGCCAGATTTTGTACAAATAGAAATCTCTAATTAACCTTAAATAAATTAAGTTAACTAGATGATTGTATTTATTAAATAAAACGATAATATACTATGTTAAAGCTGTTAAATAGATAGTTAATGCTTATATACTTAATAGTGAATTATATTAGGAGACTGTTTACATAAAAGAATATTCACTTTATTAGCAATAAAGTATTCTTTGACCATTTTCTATAAATTTTCTCTATCCTAGATGGAAATATTCTCTAATAATAATAATCTTGGACCTTACTACTTTTTCAAGCATAATTTTTATAATATAGCCCTACCTATATAAAATTCTTTTAAACAAAAGATCTCTTAACTATATTTACAAAGGGTAAAACTCCGGACTTGAACCGGAATAAACACAACTCCACAGATTGGCGCTTTACCAATTAAGCTAGTATTACCTTCATATACTAATTACTAGTATTCCTATACTTTGTTTTTCTTACTATTTACTAGTATAAATAATGCTATTTTACTAGTAAAATAAGTTACTCTTATACAAAACAGTAAGAGATTACTAAAAAGAAAATAGAAATAGCAGAATAATAGTAAAGTTATACAGCGTAAGATATAATTGTATATAGAATTAAGAGAAGGGGGTATATTACTATTTTGTAGTAGAAGCAATGTATGGAAGACATACCATACCAGTAAGTAGTACTAGAATTAGTGGTGCATTGATTAGTGCAGCATTAAGTAGTACAGGACTTAGTAGAATCATAACTAGAGTCACTAGTGCAATAGCTAGATATAGTGCATAACTAGTTAGGTTACCAGTGTCTAGTTTAGCGATATCTTTACTTCCTGATGTTAGTCCAGTAGCTAGACCATAAGGTCCCACTAGTTCAATAATACCACGATCTAGTACTTTACTAATAACGTATCCTAGTTGAAGTCCACCATTAATAATGTAATGGTTGTAAATAACATCAACATAGTACTTACCATTAAAGAATCGGTAAAGTTTTTGTCCTAGTGTACTATTTGTCAGATCAATAGTAAATACTGGTAGCATATGGTATAGATATAGAGCTAGTCCAGCACCCATTAGAGTACCAATAGCAGGAAGCAGTTTAATAATTTGAGGTAGCCCAAATTCTGCCTCGATTAGACTAATGTGTGAAGGGTGTGTAAATAGACTAGGTGATAGGAAATCTGATCCCATACCAACAAATAGATCTCGTGCAACGTATCCAAAGAAAATAGCTAGTAGTGATAGAATAATTAGAGGAATCATAACAATTGTTGGTGCATCGTGTGTATGTAGATATACTGATTTACTTGCATTAGGGTATGTTAGGAATGTTAGACTAATAAGTCGTAGACTATAGAAAGCTGTTAGGCAAGCACTCAGAGTACCAAGCCAGTAAGCAACTTGTCCTGAGAATTCATATTGTCCATATGCAACTTCTAGAATTAGATCTTTACTATAGAATCCTGTTAGCCAAGGTAGAGCCATTAGACTTAGACTTCCAATTAGAATAGCTGTGTATGTGAAAGGCAGGAATCCAATTAGACCTCCTAGTCGTCGTTGATCTTGTTGATCATATGTGGCATGTAGTACAGCACCAGCTGCTAGGAATAGTAGAGCTTTAAAGAAAGCATGGTTTACAAGGTGGAATAGTGCAACATTGTATTGACTTAGACCACAAGCCATAAATAGGTAACCCATTTGTGAACATGTACTGTAAGCAATAACTCGTTTTAGATCGTTTTGTAGTAGACCAGTTGACGCAGCAAAGAATGCTGTTAGAGCACCTACCCAAGTAATAACAATAAGTGTTGTAGGACCATATTCAATAACTGGTGATGATCGTAGTAGAAGGTATACTCCTGCTGTAACTAGTGTAGCAGCATGGATTAGAGCACTAACTGGTGTAGGTCCCTCCATTGCGTCTGGAAGCCATGTATGTAGACCTAGTTGAGCACTTTTACCCATGGCAGCGAGTAGTAGTAGTAGACCAATAATTGTAATGATAGTCTCATTAATAAAAGGAGCAATACTAAATACTGTACTGTAATCAAGATTACCAAATACAAAGAAGATAGCAAAGAATCCAATTGATAGAAACATATCACCAACTCGATTTACTACTAGAGCTTTAATAGCACTTTTATTAGCTTGAATTCGTGTAAACCAGAAGTTAATTAGTAGATATGAAGAAATACCAATTCCCTCCCATCCAACAAACATAATAAGGTAGTTATCTCCTGTTACTAGTACTAGCATAAAGAAAGTAAACATACTAAGGTATGCAAAGAATCGTTGGTTGTGTGGGTCAGCACTCATATAGTCTACAGAGAAGATATGTACAAGACTAGAAACTACTAGAACAGGTAGTAGCATTGATACTGTTAGACTATCAAACATGAATCCCCAAGAAACATCCATTAGCTCAGAATCAATCCAACTGATTAGGTTAATTGATACTGGACTATTACATAGTCCAACCTCATAGAACGCAACAATAGCTAGAATAGCCGATGTAATTAGACAAGAACATGTAATAATATGTGCTCCTGTTACTCCAATTTTTCGTCCTAGTAGACCAGCTACGGCAGATCCGAACATTGGTAGAAGAAGAAGTGATAGATACATTATTGTCGTAGACTAATATTTCCTCGTAGTCGGTAGTAAGCAACTAGAATTCCTAGACCAATTGCTGATTCAGCACCAGCAATAGCAATAATATAAATACTATATGTTTGACCAAGAATGTCATCAAAACTATAACAACTTACTAGTACTAGTAGTGTTACAGCTAGTAGCATTACTTCAATCGAAATTAGCATAAGAATAATATTCTTTCGGTTAAGAACAAATCCTAGAATACCAATTAGAAATAGAATTACAGATAGATTCATTTCATATAGCGCCAGTATATCTGGCTTCCTTAAGGACCTTAAAACAGAGACTATTTTATTATAAATAGTTAAATAACAGTGCGTTATTTAATAGAAAAAATGATTACACTATAATCTTATAAGATTAAAATGAGAATAATCATCGACTAAAATAAAATATATCTGCCTTCTAATAAAGTAAAAAATTATTATAGAGGGCAAATACTAGGGACTGCGCTCATAGGCTAACAGGTCTATTCTATTTAGTAGTAATTTGTTTATCTTATACAAAGCCATAAAAGATGCTTTTGTGATAGTAAACAATACAAAATACGAGAATCACCCGATTCGAACGGGCATCATCTAAACTGACAATTTAGGACATTAACCAATTATGCTAGATTCCCATAGATAGAGTTAGTAACAAATTTCTAAGAGATAGAAAATATTTCCATTATAAATTAACTAACGAAACATTTTTTTCAGGGTAGGGGATAATTGAATAGTATCCATCAGCCACAAGTTCCCTTACGGCTACCTTGCTATAACTTAGCGTTAGGAGTTCTAAGCTATTCCATGTGTTCGCTATAGAAACTTTCAATTAAAAGTATTAGTTAACTATATAATCAATATTTTACTAGTAAGTAAGAATATATATATAGAAACAATTTTACTTATTTCTATACAACTACAGCGTAGTAACTATATAGTAATACTGAGATAAGAGAAAGAATCAAAGTAAACACTAGTTCATAGCTTGATAAACGACCAACACTTGATAGACGGTTAGTATCTCCCAAATGTAAAAGTTCACCGTTGCGTACTTATCAACGATTACTCGGAATTCCTGATTCACGTAGTCGAATTTCAGACTACGATCCTAGTATCACCATATTTTACTGGTTAGCTCCACCTTACGGTATTGCATCAGTTTGTTAGGTTCAAGTAGCACGTCTGTAGCCCATACTCCATAAGGGTCATGAAGGCTTATCGTATTCCCAAAATGCTTCTTATTGAATGCAAATAAGAAGAGCAGTATAATAACTGATAACAACTTCTTATAGGGATTGCGTTCGTTGGCGGACTCAACCTGACATCTTACGACACGAACTGCCGACAGCCATGCAACGCCTGTGATCTTACAAACAAAGTTATGTAAGCCATTCAAGGAGAGGTAAGGTTCTACGCGGATTATCGTATTAAACAACATGCTCCACTCCGGGTCTTTAGGATGGTCTAATCTTTTTGCTTTCGGTCCTGGGACTGTACTTACAAGGTGTTACACATACAGCGGTTTGCTGCTTATCTGACAAAATAACTACGAATAGTTTAGCCAAATAAGAAATGTAAATAGTTTACGGTCTGGACTACACAGGTATCTAATCTGTTTTGCTCCCCAGACTTTCATCCCTGAGCGTCAATCTTTAGCTGGATAGCTGCTTTCGCCTTTAGTGTTCCGCTAGATATCAATGGATATCATCCCTCCTCCTAGCATTCCACTATCCTCTATTAGATTCTAGTTTCTTTAGTAGAAACCGCCTACGGATCCTTAATACCTATTAATTTATTAAACGTTTGCCCAGTTCGTATAACCGCGTCTGCTGGCACGAGACTTAGATTGGACTATTAGTAAGGTAACGTCATTATCCTCCCTTACGACACTCTTTCGAGTTCTGGTTAGCTGGGTCACTCTTTCGAGCATTGCCCAAGATCCTCCTCTGCAGCATGTCTTAAAGACACCATTGGTTATTCTCAAACCAATTGCGGGAATTGAAGCTTTCGCTATTTCCTATCCGTCATAGGCTTGGAGCGCCTTTACCACTCCAACTACCTGCTAGATATAAAGCCAATCTTTAGTCGGAAAATTTCCTTCATTAATTAGATGTTTCTATCATCTACTAAAGGTATGTACTTTTTTCTCCTCGCCTGTACGCCATGATATTCTTAAATACCATACGACTTGCATGAGTAAAACTACCAGATAACGTTCTAACTTTGCCACGATTAAACAATTACTAAGCGTTTACCATTATAATTCTAACTTAAAACGCGTCTCATAATAATTACTAAAACTTACTAAAATACCATCTTTTAGTAACTATTACTTATTGGATACACTTTATCAGTGATCATTCTTATCTATACCTTTATAAATATGCATAAATAGAAAAAAAATCTTTTTCTATATTCTTTTTTAAGAAATATTCTTCACAAAAAGTTACTTTTTGTTATGCGCGCCCATTCTAAAGAATATATAAGACAATAATGAATTAATTTTATATAATATATATGTTAATAGTAACAATACAGTGGAAAAAAGAAATAAAAACGTAAAAATCATTTACTATAAACAGTATTTTTTTTCATAGGACTGGGGGAAAGTGTAAATATACTATACAACACTTCGTAGTAGTGGTGTAGGTGTTTTTTGTGAAACAACTTCTGATGAAGATCCTTCAGCTAGAGCAATATCCATTAGTGTGTTCTCAATAATACCGATTGCTGGTACTACTACTAGGAACCAACCGAAGTAGTAAGCAGTAGCTGCAGCACCGATTTCAACATATGGACTTTCCACGTGTTGACTACCGATAAACATTAGAATAAAGAAACAAGCAACAAATGTCCAGAATGAGAATCGCATTAGTGGTCGGAATTGACTACCTCGGATTCGTGATGTATCTAGAACAGGCATTCCTAGTAGAATTAGAAGTGACATAAACATAGCAATAACTCCTAGCAGTTTATTAGGAATTGATCGTAGAATAGCATAGAATGGTAGTAGGTACCACTCTGGAACAATTGATGCTGGTGTTTGCATTGGGTTAGCTGGAATATAGTTATCTGAGTGTCCTAGTGCGTTTGGCATGTAGAATACAAATAGAGATAGAGCTAGTAGGAATACAAAGATTGTAACTAGATCTTTGAATGTAAAGTAAGGGTGGAATGGTAGTCGATCTGTGTTACCTGAAACTCCTAGTGGGTTACTACTTCCGTGCTCGTGTAGAGCTAGTAGGTGCATAGCAGCTAGAGCTGCTAGTACAAATGGTAGTAGGTAGTGTAGTGAGAAGAATCGGTTTAGTGTAGCATTATTAACTGAGAATCCTCCCCAAACAAACTCAACAAAGTCTTGTCCAATCCATGGAATAGCACTTAGAAGGTTAGTAATAACTGTAGCTCCCCATAGACTCATTTGTCCGTATGGCAGAACATAACCAAGGAAAGCAATAGCCATCATCAGAACAAGAATAATTACTCCAATTGACCATAGTAGTGTTCGTGGTGATTTGTATGATCCATAGTATAGCCCTCGTCCAATGTGAAGATATACGAAAATAAAGAAGAATGAAGCTGTGTTAGCGTGTAGGTATCGGATTAGCCATCCATAATTAACATCTCGCATAATGTGTTCAACACTAATAAATGCTAGATCAACTGAAGGTGTATAATGCATAGCTAGGAATACTCCTGTAAGAATTTGAATAATTAGACAAACTCCCAGTAGTGATCCAAAGTTCCACATGTAAGAAAGGTTCGAAGGTTGTGGACTATCAATTAGGTAACTGTTAGCTAGACCTAGAATAGGATGTGTTTTAAGTAGTCGCATTAACTGTTTTTCTTTTTCTAACCCTTCATTGAACATAGTTATAAAATAATTCTATTTTATTTATATTATGAAAGGGCTTTTATCTATTAATCAGATTGTTATTTTATCATCTGAAGTTAATAATCAATTCTATATCCGCTACTAAGCAGAAAAAGAAGTATTATTATAAGGTTTATAATAGATAAAGAAGTACAACACTTCTATAATATTTCATGAATTCATATTCATGTCGTTCTGTAAATATACGCGGCTCTATGGTATATTACTACTTCTACAATATTTTTATTTTTAAAATAGATTTTCTTGATTCAATTATCTCAACTCCTATATTAATCAGTTAATAAAGTAAAAATAGGACCCAATTTCTTTTTTCTATAGTAAAAGAGCGGTGATGAAATTAAGTAAAGGAATTTTCTTTTTTAATAAGCATTTTGTCCTAGAGGAATCGAACCTCTATAATGTCTTTATCGGAAACACATTCTAACCGTTGAATTAAGGACAATTTTTGGTTTTTCTATTCTTATATAATAATAGTATATAGCACTAGTAGAATTTTTCCCCAACTAACTAATTTCTTGAATAAGAGCCCAGAAAAGGGGATATAGATTTCTCTATATTAGCTTCCCCACCAGTATACTGAGATGAATAGGAATAGCCAAACAACATCAACAAAGTGCCAGTATAGGATTGATGCTTCAAATCCTAGGTGGTGGTGGTCTGTTAGATGGTAGCTAAGCATTCGGAAGAATGCAACAGCAATAAATAGTGTTCCAATAATAACGTGGATACCGTGGAATCCTGTTGAGAAGAAGAATGTTGATCCAAATACTCCATCTGCAATAGTAAATCCAGCATTTACATACTCGATTCCTTGACAGATTGTAAATAGAACAGCAAAAATTAGTGTCATTAGTGTTCCTAGGATAGCTCCTCGTCGGTTACCTTCAATCACAGAGTGGTGTGCGTATGTAACTGTTGCTCCTGATGATAGTAGTAGGATAGTGTTAAGTAGTGGTAGTTCGAATGGGTTAATTGTAGCAATACCAACTGGTGGCCATTGAGCTCCTAGTTCAACAGTAGGTGATAGACTTGAGTGGAAGAATGCCCAGAATACAGAGATAAAGAAGAATACCTCTGAGATAATAAATAGAGCAACACCCATAGTAATTCCTTTCTGTACTAGAATTGTGTGGTCTCCAAGGAATGTTCCTTCTGCTACTACATCTCGGAACCATAGAGCCATAGCAGCAACTGTAGTTGCTAGCCCGATTCCAACTAGTAGAGCTCCTGAACCTCCAAGAGGGTTAGCGTAACCGTTAAAGTACATTACAGCAGCTGAAGTTAGGATTAGAAGTGCAAATGATGTTAGTAGTGGCCATGGACTAGGTGTAACTAGATGAAATGGCTGGAATTGAAATTGTGTTCGTGATAGTTGTGTGTTCATTGTTAATTTGTATATTTTATAAAAAGGATGTTAATTTGTTGTTTATTCTTGATAGTTTCTCTTTAGAAAAAGTTATCAAGAATAGATAGAAATACTACAATAATAAATTGTAGTATTTCTATCGTAAAAGAATTCTTTTTTCATATATCAATAGTATACCTTTAAATTACTGTGAAATATAAAAATTATATAGAAAATATTACTGTAAAAATGTCTATTTTATAGATATTCATAATGTAATAAGACCAGCAATTTACTAAAACTTCCTCCGCCTGGGCGACTATACATTTATAGTTACTACTATTTTTATAGCCAAAATCATGGCACTGTAGTACTACTATAAGATAGTACATAGATAGTTACTAGGTACAAAACATACTTGTTAGTGCATAAACAGAAAAATAGAAAAAGTACTATTACATGAATTATATAGAAAAACTAGATAAATAAAAATCTTTTTTATTTCAATTTATATCGGTACCTAAGTAAATCAGTGTAAGTTATCTGTGTGCACAGAAATTTTGCTATATATAATAGCTGGTATTTCTTTATTATATATCTAGATAATAAAAATTTGATTGCTTAATAAGGCAAGAAAATTAGAATAAGAAAACAGACGTGCTTTCCTTTTAATTACGCTTACCGATTCCTATACAAGTAGCTATATATAGGTAATATATATATATGGTTTAGTGTCTTTTTTCTAAGAGACTCTTATTTGTCAAAAGCTAAAAAAGTAAGTAGAACAAAACAACTATTCTATATATATATA
>NW_012133783.1:0-125631 GCF_000403515.1 Pseudozyma hubeiensis SY62 | reverse complement strand
AGGGGTTGTGGTGTCGGCGGGTGTGGTGGGAGATGTGGGTTGGGCGACTGTTGATCCGCCACCTGCTCCAGTGGCCGGTGCGGTTGGCGTGGGAGCTGTGGGCTGAGTGACGGTTGATCCGCCACCTCCCGTCACAGGAGCAGTCGGCGTGGTCGGAGTAGCAGGCGCAGCAGGCGAAGCAGGCGACGTCACAGTCGGTGCATCCCACGGCCTCGGAATCAACGCCACCGGCAAAATCCACGTCGCACTCAGCACAATCCCATCACCCTTGTTGAAGCTCTTGATGGTATCCCAACTCCAACCGATAAACGTGCTGATGTAACCCGTGGTCGGAGCGATGGCCTTCAAGATGGTGATGACCGCGGCAAAGGAAGCGGGAAGACCGGCGGGGACGTTGTTGAGGATGTAGGTGAGACACTTGTTGATCAGGTTGGCGATCTTTTCGGCTTCGTCGACGTCGCCGTCCAGCGAGTCGAGGACGGGTTGAGGGAGGTAGAGGTTGTAGCCCCACCAGGTTGCGTGGATGGAGACTTTGGTGGAGGAGGGAACCCAGACACGCTTGGCACCGCCGTCGGTGGGTGTCGTGGGAGCAGCCGTGTCGCCATTAGGCGTGGAGGTGTGCTTCTTACCCCAAGGCATCCAGCTAGGCCATTTGAGTTCGAACGAAGTGGCGCTGAAGGCGGTGCTGTTGGGGTCCGTGTACGCGGAAAGCGAAAGGTAGTTGGGCGTGATCTTGCTACCACCAGCATTGCTCGAACCGAGCGTCGAAGAAGACTGCTTGTGACGAAGACCACCGGAAGCTTTGCCGACCAGGCTGTCGAACTTGTACTTGACACCTGCTCCGATATCGTCGAAGAGACTCTGTGCGTTTCCGTTGAAGAAGTTGTTCTTCTCCAGCACCTGCGTGGGGACGACGACGCTCTTGGCGAGTTCGACGTTGGTGCAGTCGATGTCGCAGGAGAGGGTGATGGCGTTCCAGAGACCATCGTCCTGAAGCCCACTGGTGCTGCTAGCGGTGGATTTGACCGAGAGTGTAGAGCCGTTCTGGCTGGCAGGCGCGCCTGGGATCCTACCCCATCCGGCACCGGCAGGCAATCCATCCAGGCTGGACCAGACCGTCCCCACCCCGGACCACTTTTCCTCCTCGGCCCTCCTCCTCACCACCGTCCCGGAAGGAGCAAAGCTCGCCGCCGCTCTGCTAGCGTTCTTCTTCGCCTCGAGTGCAGCCGACTGCGCCCTCAGCTTATCGCAGTTCATGATGCTCGCATCCGAAATAAAGTCGATCAGATCGGCATTCGACACGCGGCTGAAGAACGGCGGACCGGGCTTCAACATGGACGCGATCTTTTGAGCGACTTCGTCCGGCGTGAGCTGCTTCCCGGCGATGGAGAACGCTTCACCGGAAGCAGAAGAAGCACTGAAGGCACCAGCAGCAGAGGAGGCAGAGGCGGAGGAAGCGGGTCCTGCACCACGTGCCGGCACACCGGGGTATCCATGACCACCGGTGAAGATACGCGATTTGGGAGAGAGGAAGGCCGAGACATGCGGGTTTTCGGCTAGGCGGACGGTCTTCTTGTTGGGCGAGCCGTAGGGCGAGGCGTGAGGACTGCCCGTCTGCTGGGCGATGAAGGAGGGTTTCTTCGAGATGCCCGGCATGGTCGTCGCTTTCAGCGGTAGCCAGCTATGAGAAGTGTCGGGGTGTGGTTGGGGAAAGTTGTGGCTAAGAAGCAGCTAGGCAGAAGCGCTTCCGCACACTTTGAATCTGGTTCGGATGGTGATGCGTTGAGCGGTATGAAAGACGTCAAGTAAAGGATCAGGATGATGTTGAGTCTGTGGAAAACGAAAGATGTGAACTGTGCTCGCGATCAGATGTATGTGATGGAGCGGAAGGAAGATGGTGTTCCACTATGTGAGCATAGAGGAAGAGGAGCCTGGATCAGCGGAGCTTGGAAGGACGCAGGTCGGTGTATATATTGAGCACATCCATGCTCAAGCGGACAGAAGGGAGATCGACATTGAAATCACGTTGAACACAGCGTCAGCGCTGCGAGCAACGTCTACACAGCAGAACACGGATGAGCGCATGGCGGCAACACGGCTAGGCGAGACAGGGAGAAACTACCTGAGCTTAGTTCTGATCGACGTTGCATGACACTACGGACACGCCTGCAAGTGGGGCCTCGGAAGCGGCGATTTCGCCCGCAACAGAGCGTGGAGTAAGGTCCAAGGGAAGGGGGAAACTCTACACGCTTCGGACGCGGCTTGGCAGCACTATGAATCCATGCATCCACATGATTCCTCGGCAAGAGACGCTTAGCGCTGATTGACAGCAGGGTCCCTCTGAGCGAATGTTCCGAGACGCTGACCCCACTCTTACACTGCAAGCCTCGAAACACATTCAGCATTCCTCAGCCACGATGCACACAACCCCTCTTATGAACGGTCTCATGACAACAGACCAATGACAACGGGATGTGTGCGAGCATCGTACGAAGCGGATTCAAGATGGGCGTGGAAGGGCGCTCGGACAGTCAAGGGGAAGAAAGTGAGAATCCGGCCACCGGGTCTTGGCTTCCTTGGCAAGCGACCGTATGGACATAGACTCTACTCTCAGGACGACCGTGTGACGCTATCAAACTTGCTCGGAGCAGATCGTCCCAAGCCATGCGGAGGCGATCAGGGTAGAGAGGCAAATTATCTTGAACATGATTCTACACTGCATCCCGGCAGCCAAAGAAATTGAATCTCCGAAGCGATCATCGTGCTTTCATTGCCGTCCCCTCGTTAATTCGCCGTTCTCACACGACCGCTCCCGGCAAGACAGCGTGGTTCTCCCTGCTTTACTTCGCTGTCGTGATGGAGCCTATGTCCGCAATCGCATCGCCACATCGAAAGACCTCATGCACCCAACCAGACAGAGAAAGGGCTCGCAAATGTCATAGCGTTGCGTCTGATGCGAAGGGAAAGTTGTGCAAAATTGGACAGTTGAGTGTTGATTTCGCCTGTCTCGGCTGGATGCACGCGACCCCTGAAAAGCGCTGTTTCAGGGCGACAGTGCAACAGGCACGCGCGAATGTTTTGGCCCAAATTGGAAGGTCTCTACTGAGGTGAGACTCAGCCATGTGAGATTCGCTAATGGTCACAATCTCAACCGCTTCTTCGTCGTTGAGCTTAGTCATGCGACCCTTTACTACTGAATACGAACACGACGAAGCTCGATCAAGACTCTCTTCAAGCTCGCAGAGTGCGAATAGAGGCCGCGGAAGGTACATGAAGGCAGCTTTGCATCTCGTGGGTCCCACTAAGCTGAATCTATGGCTCGGCACATCAGTCAGTTGCGCCGCCAAAGAAGGCACGAACACGTAGAAGATGAATTGGGCTCTGAATTGCAGCAACGTACAATACACTGTACTCTTTGGAACGTCTAGAATTTGTACACCTGGTCAGCTTCGTAGCCCATCTTGGCGAGCAATCCCTTCAATTCGCCCTGACTTCCCTTGGGGCCCTTTCCACCGCTGATGGCCTCGACCTGGGGAGGTGGGCCGCACACAAAGATCTTGGCCTTGCTGGCCAGGTCGGGCTTGGGCAGGTGCTTCGAGATGAGATCCTCGGTGACGTAGCCCTCGAAACCGCTGAAGCCCTTGGGCACCTTGTCGAGGCCGTAGACGACGGTGAAGCGATCGTCGCTCTTTGCCAGCTCGTCAAACTTTTCGCGCAGCAAGATGTCCTGTTCGGTCTTGTTCGAGTAGATCAGCGTCACCTTGGTCTTGTCCGATGGGTTCGAGGCAATGTCCTGGATGACCTGGTACATGGGTGTGATGCCGGAACCGCCGGCGATCATGCCAATCGACTCGAACTCGTTGGCCTTGTATGGGAACTTGGCGATGGGTCCCTTGATGGCGAGTTTGTCACCAGGCTTCATGTCGTGCATGTGGGTGGTCATCTTGCCGCCAGGGTACTTCTTGATGAGGAAGTCCATGTGGCCGGCAGTCTCGGGAGAGGTGATGGGGGTGTAGGGACGGATGACGTCCTTGCCCTTGTCGTCCTTGACACCCTCGCCGACGGCCTTGACGACCACGGCCGACGCGACACCCATGCCTGGCTTCTTGCCATCGGGCAGCTCAAAGACAAGCGTGGCCGAGTCGTGGTTGTAGGGCTTGATCTCCTTCAAGGTGAATTCGACAAACTGATCCTTGTTGAGAGCACCGCCCTCGACAACTCCTTTGGCCTGGTCAGCGGCCTCCTTGCCCTTCTCCTGGATCTTGTTCGAGGCCTTCTTGGGGTCATCGAAGCCGCCGAGACTGTACCATGCGCCCAAACCGGCGACACCACCGAGAGCCAGGACGAGAGGAAGGTTGGAGCCGCCAGATGGCTTGCCAGCCTCGGTAGCGTACTGTCGGACGGCGGGCGCCTTGGATCGCAAGCTTGAGCGAGCCGCCTGGCCGAGCGAGGAGGAGAGGACGGGTCGGATGAACATGATGTGTATGATAGAATTGCTATCGAATCTCAAAGAGGTTTGGGGTGGAGGGATGAAGGAGAGGAGGAAGAAAGCGTCCCGGTATCAACACAATAGGAACGTGCTAGGCTAGGAACCCGGACTTACGCCGAGATGCTAGACTGCCACTGTCTGCATTTCCTACCTTGGCTTTGATCTTCGAGACAGCGATCTGGCTTTCCTAACAAAGCTTGCGTGCTCCCCTACCAAGTGGAGGAAAATCGTCTCACGGTGTCTGCGCAGAGGCGAAGCCAGATAAAAAAAAATTGCGAAATTCAACGTCATGACGCTTTTTCCTGACTTCTCTACCGGGTCCGTGCCTGTCGATCTTGGTCTTTTGACCGAAAGCTTAGTCAAAATTGGTGAGCAGAACAAGACTGAACCTAACACGTGAATCTATCGAGAGAAAAGCGGGAGAAGAAATGCTCAGCACGAAGCAAAGGGTCCTTCGTCAAGATGGCTCCATCGACGCTCGTCCTCTTCGTGCAGTCCACCATCCCCCGGCAACGGCGACTCAGCAACCATGGCCGCAGCAACGCTCATTCGTCAGGCTCTGCCTCAACTTGACGATCCCGTCGTCGACTACCTCGACGGCTACATCGACGACGCCGCCGATGATCCTACCGAAGATCTCTTCGAGAGCGTGGTGAGACCCATGCTCGAATCCGCTTGCATATCCGACCCATCCTCGTCAAAGCAGGTCCACGCTTTGCTGCCCAAGCTGCTCGAGCTCATCCAGTCCAAGCTGCCGGACGATGCCGATGCCGCCAACGCCAACGGCCTCACACGTCTCGACAAGGTCGTCGACATGCGCAACACCGAAATGTCGCGCACCTCCGGCTTTGATTCCGCCGGCGGTGTCGATATCGCCCTCGGCACCACAAAGCAGAACCGCTCCACCGTCGATGTCAAGAAGCTCGAGAAGCAGGAGGCAAAGACGCGCGCCAAGCTCGCCAAGCGTGCCCAGCGAGATCTGTACGAATCCAGCAAACTGGTGCAGCAGTCCAAACAGCAGGCCAGCTACGAGGAGCTCTTCCTCAAAGTCAACCCGATCGAAAGCATCGGCAACAAGGGCAAGAACAAAGACATTCATCTCCCCAACATCGACGTCAACTTTGGCAGCAACCGTATCCTCTCCAATGCCACTCTTACCATCAAGGCTGGACGCAGGGCCGGTGTCATCGGTCGCAATGGTGTTGGTAAATCCACTTTGCTGCGCAACATGGCGTTGCGAGAGGTTCCTATTCCCACGTCCATCTCCATCCTGTACGTCGAGCAGGAGATCACCGGTGACGATACCCCGGCCATCGAAAGCGTGCTCAAGGCCGACGTGTGGCGTGCAAAGCTCATGCAGGAAGAAGCCGAGATCAACGCAGAGCTTCAGAAGCTCGAAGACTCGGCTGCGGCTGCCGTCGCTGCTGCCAACGCCGCCGCTGCCGCGCAGGCCGACGGTACCGAAGGCGATGATGACGCCACCGCTGGTCTTTCGCGAGGTTCTGCGGTCGACATGCCCACACGACAGCGTGAGATCAAGCGAGAAGAGCTTTCGGCACGCCTCGGCGAGGTGCAAGCCAAGCTCGTCGACATGGAGGCCGAGACCGGTCCAGCACGAGCCGCGTCGCTCCTCAACGGTCTCGGTTTCAAGGCGGAAGATCAGCTGCGCGCAACAAAGACCTTCTCCGGTGGTTGGAGGATGCGTCTCGCCCTCGCACGTGCCCTTTTCTGCAAACCGGATCTGCTCATGCTCGACGAGCCGTCGAACCACTTGGACCTCAACGCGCTCGCCTGGCTCGAAGACTACTTCGTGAACGACTACCAAGGCACGCTTCTGGTCGTGTCGCACGACCGAGCCTTCCTCAATCGTGTCGCCACCGACATCATCCACATGCACAGCGAAAGGCTCGATTACTACAAGGGGAATTTCGACCAGTTCTACCAGACTCGCGAGGAACGACGTCGCAACCAGCAGCGCGAGTACGAGGCCGTCGAGCTGCAGCGTGCACAGCTGCAGGCATTCATCGACCGATGGAGGGTCAATGCCAACCGTGCCGCCCAGGCGCAGAGCAAGATCAAGCAGCTCGAGAAGTTGCCCCACATCGAGCCTCCGGAGGACGACGACGTGGTGCACTTCCGTCTGCCCGAGACCGAGAAGCTGCCGCTGCCGCTGCTGCAGATCAGCAATGTGACGTTCGGATATCGACCGGATCGGCTGTTGCTCAAGAGCGTCGACTTTGACATTACGCAGCAGTCGCGTGTCGCGGTGGTGGGACCCAACGGTGCGGGTAAGTCGACGCTGATGAAGCTGCTCATGGGCGAGATCACGCCTCTGCAGGGCGACCAGAAGCGAAACAGCCGATTGCGGGTCGGATTCTTCTCGCAGCACCACATCGATCAGCTCGACCTGAACGCCAACCCGGTCTCCTTCCTCGCCTCCAAGTACCCCGGCAAGACCGAGCAGGAGTACCGCTCGCACCTCGGCGCCTTCGGCATCAAGGGCATGACCGGCCTGCAGAAGATCGCCACGCTCTCGGGAGGTCAGAAGTCGCGCGTGGCGTTTGCGCACATCTCGATGATGCGTCCGCACGTGCTGCTGCTAGACGAGCCGACGAACCACCTGGATACCGAGGGTCTCGATGCCCTGTGCGAGGCGATCAAGAAGTTCAACGGCGGTGTGATCTGCATCTCGCACGACGAGACATTCATTCATAATTGCTTGGAGGAGCTGTGGGTCGTGGACGATGGGAGGGTGGAGAAGTTCGCAGGGGATGTGGCAGAGTATAAGAAGATCATCTTGTCCAAGAACAAGGATCGCGCGGCGAGGCCTTAGGTTGGGTCCACGGTGGGGGTCCTGGTGTTGATAGTGTACTTTGGTTGTAATCGTGCAACACATGTTGGCAACAGCTGTGTAGAGTCTGAACGTCTGACATTGAAAAACGCCTCGTTATGAGGAGTATGAACCCTCGCTCGAGCCAAACATGAACGGTGCAACCTCGCTTAGCTGCCACACACTTGCACATCTGCTCACACACAAACCCTCTCAACTCATCCAAGAAATGTCATTTGAACATCACCGCCCCTCCAGATGCCCCCACCGTCGCCGCCTTCAAAACGTCGCACTAGCATTGGCACAACTCGCCACACCGCCGAACAAATTCAAGGGCCAACTGGCAAAGTAAAACTCCCACCTCCCCATCTCCCTGCACGTCTGCGCCAGCCCCTCCAAATCGAACAGCTCGCCGATGGGCATTCCCCACATGGCCAAGAACGTTTCGTGCAGCATGCACTCTCCATCGCGTGTCGGTCTAGCCTCGAACGCTGGACTGTCACCGGCGACTGCGGAAAAGTGGTTGTTCCACATGAACTGCTTCATCTCTTCGCTCTGCTCCACTCCCGCAAATGGCATTCCACCTGCTGGGCTGGACCACTCGGCTCGTTCGGTCAGGCTGAGGGAGTAGTACCTCGCTGTGAAACCGGATCGAACGAGAAGAATGTCACCGCGTCGGAAGGTGACGTTCTGATGTTTGGCCGTGGCGATGAGATCAGCGACAGTGATCCTGAATCCACTGCGAGGATCGTAGCCTTTGCCTCCTCCATGTTGACTCCACTTGGACCACTCGTACCCCTCGCGCTCAACATGCTCCGTTCCATGATGCGACAGGTACTCGAACACATCCAACAACACCCCTCTCCCACAAATTCCATGCTGAGCCAGATGATGGATCCCCAAAGCATTCCTCTTCTTGGCGTCCTCCGAATTCCAACTCTGTGGATCACCGGGTTGAGGCGAGGCATCGTCGAACGAGTCCTGAATGCTAGCCCTCGACGCACCGCCATAGAAAACGTTGAGAGGCATGTGACCAAAGTGACGGAAACCATCCCACTGCGAACCGCTCTGCGTATTGAGTTCGAGCATCTCGTCGCTCACTGGTACCTTGGTGTCTTCTCGAACCAACAGATCCGGGTTCTTGGCTCTAGCACCGGCAATGTACGCATCACGAGGCTCGGTGTAGGGAGGACCACCTTTGCCGAACGGTTTGTGAGTCAGAGCTTTGCGACGGAAGAACGGCTCTGCAGGGAGATGAACTGGCCAGTTGAGCGAGACGGTGCGACCGGTTTTGATCTGTTCCTTGGCAGCGCGAAGCACGACCGACTCGGTGAGCAGGTTGATGGTGCCCAGTTGATCACCACGACCCCAGACGTCCCATGCACAGCCTGGCCAACCGCCCTCGGACGGAAGCTGATGGTAGTCTGGCAGAGGCGCTGTAGCCCACTTCTCGGATGAGCTGTGTTTCGAATCCGCCGCGCTGTTCGACGTCGACTGGCGCGAAGACGTCAACGCACCCAACAATCCCGGAGCCTGCTTTGCCGACGACGTCGCCAGTCCCAACTGAGAAGCGATCGCAGCCAGCCTTCGACGTGCGTGCAGCGGCGACTCGTACTCGGCCAGCCTCCTCCGCGCGTGCAACGGCGACTCGTACTCGTACCACGCTTTACCGTTGTTCGAGCCGGAAGACACGTTCTTTGTGGTGAGTGCCATGGCTTGGAGCAATCCGGCAGTCTGGGTGGCAGCAGCATGACGTGTGGATTCGACCGTCTTGACCACCTGCTGCCCTGCTTCAGCCGCAGCTTCGGTGCTCTTCTGAGCAGCCTGGGAGGAAGCTTGGGCTGCTAGGCCGCCGAAGCGGCTGGCGATGGAGGCTATGCGTTGACGATTCGACTCCTCATCTGCGTCTTGCTGCGAGCGGTGGTCGTCGCTGGCTTGAGAGTTCTTGGGAGCTTTACTGTCGGAGTCGACCATTTTGAGGGGAGGTCGGTCGAGCCTGTGTAGCGCTTTCAATCGAGTGACGGGTGCTGTGAAGGAAAGGAATAGAGGTGAAATGGAGACCGTGTCAGAGGCTCATATGAGCAGCAGGAGAGGATGATGAGGATGCGTCAGGCAGTTGTCACTCATGCAGCCTGAGTCGACCATCGGCTACTGTAAACGGTAACCGCTAGTTACAGTGTCACCAAGCTAAGTTTAGTGGACGGGCCAACTGAAGCGCAACGAGATCGTTTTCAGCTGCGGGAGTGAGAGAGTGAGGGCGCTGCAGGGTTGCCGCCTTGCATGCTCAGCCTCAGTTGAGGCTTGGGGCCCCGCTCTTAGCGGAATTGAGGCCAGGTGTTACGTCGACACAGGGAGCGAGCTCAAGGAAAACAAATTATATCGTCCACTAACAACGATAAGGTTTGCGCAGGGTCCATTTTTGAGAAGAATTGATACCCTGTCCTCGCATCTTTCAAGTTTCTTCGCATCGGATAGCCAGTCGCACTCTTGCGTCTTTACCACTACCACCTCAGTGCTCTTACCGACTCACAGCTTGACGGTATAGCCTCACGGCACAGCAAGGTACATGAAGCGTTGCGGCACTTGGTCTCTTGCATCACCTCGTACTTGCCTCTCCCCTTTGCGCGCAGCATCGAGGCTCGCGGTTCCCAGTCCTGGCCTTGCTCGGCAGCGGTATCCGGCTGCTGTCATCCGATCTTCCCCGCTGCTTGGCACTCATCACATAAAATCTGCATTCATGTCGACATCGACTGGAGACGGGAGCAGCAGCCGCGCTGGTGCTGCCCGCACCTACGATGACGCCATCGATGCGCTCAACTCGTTGCAGAGCAATGCTGCCACCATCGAGGCGCTTCGCAAATCAGGCGGTCGACTGCTCGACTTCGCCATCCCCGAGATGGTCGAGTACCTTGAACGCATCGGGTACAGCACATCGGATCTCAACCGGCTAAACGCCATCCACATCACCGGCACGAAAGGCAAAGGCAGCACTTCTGCATTCGTCGATTCATTGCTACGCCAGCTCACACCCGTCGACGCGTCCACGCAACCCAAAGTCGGGCTGTACACATCACCGCACATGACGAGCGTTCGCGAGCGTATTCGCATCAACGGTCAGCCCGTCCCCCACGAGCTCTTCACAAAATACTTTTGGCAGGTGTGGGATCGACTGGAGCAGAACCCGACACGCAAGTTCGACCTGACACCGCTGCGACCTGTCTACTTTCGCTTCCTGACTCTGCTCGCGTTCCACATCTTTCTGTCCGAAGGTGTTCAGCCGGTGATCCTCGAGGTGGGCATCGGTGGGAAGTACGACTCGACCAACATCGTGCCCAAGTGCGTGGTCGCAGGTATCACACAGCTCGGGTTGGATCATACGGCCATCCTCGGAAACACGGTCGAGGAGATCGCCGTGCAGAAAGCAGGTATCTTCAAACCACAGGCGCCGGCGGTGTGCTGGGCACAACAGCCAGGAAAGGCGCTGGATGAGGTCAAGAGGATAGCTGACGAGGTGCAAGTGAGCGATCTCAAGATCGTGGATGTGCATCCCGCTCTTGTGTCTGATGCTGCTGCGCTAGGGACGTCGGATCCGAACACGGTCAGCCTCGGCCTACCAGGGTTCCACCAGCGGACGAATGCGAGTGTGGCGCTGGAGCTAGTCAACGCATACCTGGACTCGCAAGCAGGTCGTTCGATGTTCAAGGAGCCATCGCATCGTGCTTTTGACCTGGCAGTATGGCAAAAGAGAGGTTTGGAAGAGGCGAGGTGGCCGGGTCGCTGCCAAACCGTGCCGACCTCACGCCAAGGTATGGGGTTGACGTGGTACTTGGACGGAGCACACACCACCGACTCGCTCGGCGTATGCCTCGGCTGGTTCACAGCGATCCAACAGCGTCAAACTCAGTCAAAGCAGAACAAGCGCATCTTTGTGTTCAACTGCACCAACGGACGCAGCGCTCACGAGCTGCTCTCTTCCGTGCTCGATGCGGTGGAAACGAGTCTTGCCGGAGAAGGATCCGGTCCGACCAAAGACGAAAGCTCGCGATATCGACTGGCAAAGGACTACTTCGACCAAGTCATCTTCACCACCAACATCACGTTCGAAGGAGGAGGGTGGTCGTCGGAACTCACGTCCAAGTTGCTCGACGACAAGGATCTTGTAAACCTGACGGTGCAGAACCAGCTGGCAGAGACGTGGAAGGAGTTGGTGCCCGAGTCCAGAACAGACGTGCGCATCACTCCGAGCATCCAGGCTATGCACGATCACGTGCTCGAGGTTGCGCAGAAGGAAGGTGGGGTCGACTGTCTGGTGTCTGGATCGCTTCATCTGGTGGGAGGCGTCATGGCACACTTGCAGCACAGCGGGTGTTTGGATGACTCGCTCATGTCGACTGTACGCCCTTGAAGCGATGATTGGAAACAGCACGGCAGTGTATCTCTCACCTAGGAGAGCGTCGGAAGCAAAATGCATGTCAACGTTATGTGACAGCGAGACAAGACTCAGAGAGAGAGACATGCGAGGGGCTCCCTGCAGATCGTTCTTGACAAGGGTCCTCTTGGTGTGCCTGTCCCTAGTCGATCCGAAACCCAACCTGAAAATATATACAAATAAAAGGTAAAATAAAATCTCAATTAGAAGTTGGAAGGTGATTTTCCAGAGCGCTGTGCTGTCCTGTGCTGAGCTGTTGACAAGAGATCTGTGCTGCACGTCATGGTGATGTCCTTTGTCATTTGACCCAACCGCTTCTCACTCAGCTAAAGCATGTCAGCGGAGAGCATGTTGCCGTAGGAGATCCGAGCGGGACCAAGTTGTTGGGTGACAAGCGTGAACAAACAATCAAGTGCCGAGACGCATTGGTCGCTGGCTGCCGATCAAGTGGGCCCCTGAGTCGCCGCCAAAAGCGCCCCTTTTTCTACTATCACACATTGCACAGCGCGATCCGAGTGTCAGCGTGCGTGTGTGCGTGAGTGTGTGTGCCTTTGCTGAATTTCCATACTCCGCCTTTCCGACGCTCACTCTCTCTTTCTCTCATACGAGCATCCCTTCATCTTCATCTTGGCTCGCCTCCCCCTTTTCTTCTTTCCACCTTACAACGCTCGCATCAGAGTGCGGATCCCTGATCTTCTTCAACACTTTCGTAACGACTTGCTACGTACTTCTATTCTATTCACGATCGGACCACTATTCATCGAGCGTACCGCTATCGAGGTCGCCTGTTTCTTTGCTTAAAATATCGACCCTCTGCCGGCCACTTTCCCTTTTGCCCTCGATCTCGCTCAACCTCGTCCTTTCTCGTCGGCACTTCACCTTTGTCCCATAGGCTCTATTCAAGCTCGTCCCAAGCGCCGGTTCCATTGATTTCGCATCGGCTTCAACCTTTTTCGTTCGTCCCGGAAGCTGTCAAAACCGCTTTCGACTATTGATGGCACTTCATCCTGCATAATCACCTCTTCACGACCTTCACGACGCACTCTCCAGCTCTGATTCCGCCTGCACTCAAGATCATGATGTCGACCGATTCTGTTCACCACGCCTTCCGAGGCCTCAATCTCTCGGACCCTCAGCAGGATCCTAGAAAGCAGCAGCAGCAGTCCTATACCTCTCCATCACGCCACAGTGGTTCCGCATCGCTTCGTTCGCCCACCATCCTCACCACAGACCTGCCTGGCCAGCCAGGCTACAACAGCTCCAGCGTCGGCGCCTCTCATCCCGCCAACTCTCACTCCTCCGGCTCCGTTGGCCAAAGCGCTGCTGCCCGCTTCGAACGCTTCTTCCCCTCTTCCCCCAACCCCAGCTCCAATCCTTCTTCCGCCGGTCAGACTTTCACCAGCTCCATCGGCTCCGCTGCCGGCCTCGCTGCTAACGGCGCCTTTGGTAGCTTTGGTCACGGCGGCGCTATGGGCAGCATGGGCAGCTCCGGCATTGGCTCCGGCCACTTCGGCTCAAGCAGCAACGGCGTACGCAAGACGTCCAGCCGTGCTGCCATCCCAGCTCAGTGGAGTGCACAGGATCCTTCCTCGCTCGCTCATCCAACGGGAGCTTCGCCGCCCAAAGGTATGGGCTCGCTCCCCTCTTATCAGGATCCAACAATGCAATCCGGCTTTCTCGCCGCCGACGACGATGTCATCCCGACCGCCATCGTCGTCAAAAATATCCCTTTCAGCGTCAAGAGGGAGCAGCTCCTCCAGATCATCGAAGATCTCGGCATCCCCATGCCTTACGCATTTAATTATCACATGGATCAGGGCGTCTTCCGCGGCCTCGCATTCGCCAACTTTCGTAGCTCCGAGGAGGCAGACGCCGTCGTGGCTGCTCTCAATGGATTCGACGTCAGCGGGCGCAAGCTTCGCGTCGAGTACAAAAAGGTGCTTCAGGCAGGCGAGAAGGAAAGGATCGAAAAAGAGAAAGCTATCAAGCGGATGCAGAGCATGCAGCTCGAGAAGGAGCGTCGTCGACAGAACGACGAATACGCCAACAACGCTTACCTCATGCCCGGCTACAATGCTAGCAATGGGGATGCGAACCTGGCCGATCCCGCCTCCGCTTTTCAGCATGGCGGCTACGACGCAGGAGTTCTCGCTCCACTAACCGCCGATTCGCTCAGAAAGGTGCCTTCGTCTCAACGTCTGGCAGCCGCCGTCGAGCGACCCACTGGTCCCTCGTCCTCGACAAGCAATCCTGGTGCAGGTGCTACTAGCCACGCCGGCGCTGCCAGCGCAGGAGGCAAGAAAGAGGAGCTCGATCTCAACGATGCCGCTACGCTCGAGATCTACTCTCGTGTTCTCCTCTTCAAAGATGATCGCATGCGTGACGAGCTTTCCTTCTCGCGCAGTCTGACGCCGCTCGAGCGTCGAACAGTGCACCTTGTGGCTCAGAGGCTCGGTCTCTTCCACTACTCGATGGGCGAGGGCGAAGAGCGATACGTCATTGTCACAAAGAACGACGTTCAGGGTCAAGCCCGCCCGCTACGAAGCCAGGCGTCCACCATTGGGCGCGCGCAACGCTCCACGGGCATCGACGCTGCTGCCACGGGCGGCTTCTTGGGTCCCGGCAGTGCCGCCACCACCGGTAGGGCAGGTCTCCGTCTCAAAAAGTCGGCCCCTGACATGAAGCGTGACCGCGATGGCTCGACCGGCTACAGTTCCGGCAACGGCTACCTTCACTCGAACAACGGGATCGGTAGCAACCTCGCCGCGCGCAAGTCGAACTCGAACCTGCGCGATGGCTACTCGTCTACGATGGGACGTAGAACACAGCCCAATGCGGGAGGAGCGGCAGGCCTCCAGAACCTCTTCGCATCGCCGTTGGACGCACCGCCGCTTCCGTCGCACGAGTCGGGCGGCAATGCAGCCTCCTCGGCTTCGAACCTGCTGCGTCAGCCTCGTGGACCACCGGCGCCCGGCTCAGCGTCGGATCAACGCAACTTCGCCGTCCGCTCGCGCATCCCCACCACAAGCACCGGTAGCAGCTCCACCATGTCTCCCCCACCTCACGCTGGTTTCCAATTGCACGTCAACGGAAGTCCGTCTAGGTATCAGTCGGAACAGGCGACTACGCAGGATGAGTTGGAGTTTTAGGGTTTTTCATTAGCATGATATCGCAATTGCAACAAGGTTTTTTTGATAAGAGATGGTGGGATGTTGTGGATGTGAATTTTGAGTGTTTGCATGAGAGAGAAGGGGGGGAGGGGGGATTAAGAGAATCGATCTGCGAGGCTACCTCTTGATTCACCGAGACGGGTCAACAGCTCTCCCCCACCGCCCATCCTGGACGAGAGGCTTTTGTCATCCTCCTGCGCTGCCCACCTATCGTCGAAGCCGGGAGCCTTCATTCTACCTCTACCTTTGACCTTGGTTCTTGCGCTTCTGTCGTCGGTGCGTTGACGACGCGAGGGCGAGAGTTCTCGGTGGTATTGTTGTTGGTGGCGGGAGTGACGGAGGTCGTCGAGTTCTTGGTCGAGGGATTCGAGGTCGGTTTCGGTGCGGCGGGAGCGTCGACCGCGATGACGGTCGGAGGAGAGCGATTCGTATGCATCGTGTCCCCATCTACCCGCGTCGGCTTCGCGCTCGTGACGACGATCCCCGCGCCTCGAGTGCAGTCGATCCATAAGATCTCCATCCCTCCTACGCACAGCATCGGCCATCATCTCACCTTCCCTCCTCCGCGGTTCATCCCTCGCCGCTCTATACCCGTCCAACTCGGAATCCAACTCGTCCATCTTCCTCCTCCTTCCATCATCTCCACTCGTTGTCGAAGGCTTCCAATCCGGAAACAACTCCACACTCTCCTTGACCTCTCCGACCTGCAGTAGCTTGGGAACGATCTCCCTACCCGCCTCATACCCATGCCTCTTGTACCACTGACTCCTGGTGCTTGCGCGGGACTCTTTTCGATCGACATCCGTGACCGCGTGTCTCAACCAAAGCAGCCCACGAAGTTTCTGCAGATCCCTCACCTCGCGTGGCACCTCCTTTCTGCGATCGGCTTCCTCCATCTCCCTGTAGATCTCCGGTACGTCGTCTGGCAGCGACGATACCGCGTCCTGTGTCTGTTTCTGCAGTTCCAACTCGGTCGACGCTGCTTGTCGTTCCACGAGGTTGTAGAGTTTCGCAGGGACGCGATGTGCCTGACGCGGGGTTACAAGGGATGTGATGTATTCGGAATGCCATGAATCGGGGTCGTATTCGAGAAGAGTATCGATGTTCGGCAGGGGGGCGAGATCGGTTTCGGCTTGCATGTCGTCCGAGGCGGAGGGTGGGAGGAGATACTCGAGCCCGAGGCGTGCAGATCGTTCGTCGGCAAAGACGATCTTGCAGGTTCGATCGTCGATCCATTCGAGACCGAGGGGCTGAGCGCCAAAGTGCGTCAGGTAGGCGAAGAGACGCGATGTGGAGAGTTGGGTGATGGGTGTGCCTTCGATGAGGAGCGTGTCGAGTCGGATGTCGGATCCCCCTTCGACTGCGGGAGGGTCGGGTGTCTCGGACGGGGGAGCGGTGCCGACAAGTGCTGCATCGTCCAGAGAGGTCTCTGAGCCGGAGGAAGGGGCGGGACCACGCTGTGCTCCTGCTTCGACGGCTTGGTCGGTAGAGATGGGATAGAAGCGCGATCCGGATTGTTGCGCGCCGTCTTCCTCCATGGCATCGTCTTGCATCGGTACGGCCGCCGAGGGGTCGGTCTCGGCTGAGCCGTAATCAAGAGCTACGTCCGCCATAGTGATGAATGCTCTGCAGGAGTTTGGGTGGATCTTAGAGGTGGCCGTCGACGAGGAGCGAGAGGGCGGGAAGGGTGAGAAGGAAAGCCTTCGCGCTCGAGCTGCATTTGTCGCAATCTTGCAGAGAGGCGCGCTGCACGCCCGATTCTGGCACAGCGATTCAGATCGGTCAGATTTCCGTCTCTGTCTTTGGACCCTATTCGCATGTGCCGTCATGCTGCGCCCTCGAGGGTCGCGTTCGGCAGCAACCGAAGCATCTTTTGGATTATGGCCACCTTAAAAAGTAAGGCAGCCCAGCACAGCGCACTGACCCTTGGATGAACCGCGAGCTGCGGATAACTTGGTGCACTCTGTACCTTGCTGCTAGACCACGATACACTGCATCCCAGAACTCCCACTTTGCGTCTCATTTGAGCTGCTACGCTCGGTCGTCTGGACCGTCGTCTGGACCCTTGCCTCTTCCGATGCTCGCTTCAATCGTCACGTTGAGGAGCTGAGCAACATCGCCGTGGCCATCATCTGCTCACACCGTCCAGCGCATCCCGCATTCACCCGCACCGGCATACTCACATCCTCTCGCAAGTCTCGAAAGCTCCCACACCCGCATACCCCAGATAAGCATGAGCCGTTCCCCGGTCAGGCGTCGCTCCGGTGAGCTCTCATCTCCGGTCGACAAGGTCAACCCCATGGAGACGTGCAGCATCACCTTCGAGTGGCCCTTGCAAGACCTCAAACAGCACTTTGATTCGTCCGATTCCGACACCAAGTCCAAAGTCATCAAGTCGGTGCCATTCGGTCACGGACGATGGACGGTCCTCTTCTACGCGCAGTCGGGCCAGCAGCAATTCTGCTCGCTCTACCTCAATGCCGAGCCCGCACCCACCGAATGGAACCAGAACAAGTCGCCGTGGGATAGCTATGTCGCCTCTAGCAGTCCCAATCGCTCGCAGGCATCCCTAGCCGACAAAGCTGCCCCTGCTTCCGACGACGGCTGGACGCGTAAAGGCCTATTCCGCTTCACCTTCAAGATCCTGACTCTCAACAAGGGCACCGTGATTGCTACAAAGGAAGCCTGCAACCACGCTTTCAGCCACAAGACTTCCAACTGGGGCTGGGCGCAGTTTGCGTCGCGTTCTTCCGTCTTCTATGCCAACGAAGAAGCGCGCCAGACCAACGCCTTTCTCATCTCGGTCACCATCACCGCCAGTGCGGAACCTCCCCGTTCACAGCCGCTGGGCGTCATGGTGCCGCCCGCCCTGATTCAAGCCATGGGCTCGCTTCTCGACGACCCGGATCACAGCGACGTCGTCTTTGTCATTCGCCGCAAACGCCGCCATCCCAAGACGGGCGTCATCGTCACGCGGGAACGTCGCATTTACGCCATCAAGAAGATCTTGGCTTCTCGCTGCGAGTACTTCCGCGACATGTTTGAGAGCGGCTTCGCCGAGGGCGATGCCACCACTGGCTCGGATGATGAGGTAAACGACGATGCTTCCCTTGCACATGCAACCTCACGCGGCGTCGGGCAGGACGGTCTCGGTCTCATCACCAGCAGCGCTTTCCCTTCTTCTGTCGATGACGACGACGACGATGAGCTCGGACTCGAAGACTCGGACGAGGACATGGACGTGGATGAAGTCTATGAGATGGGCAGATCCAACTTCAACGACCAGCGCAGGAACAGCGAGGCGGCTCCGGGACGTTCCTTCGCCTTGGCACCAGCACTGACGCCTCACAAAGCGACCACGAGCGCTTCCGACTCGTCTGCAGCGCGGCGTACACGCGAGACAAGCTCAGACGTTCCTCTGATCTCCGGTTTGACGTCGACTCAACCACCGCCCCTGCCTTCCGACTCGGTACGAGCATCCAGCTACGCACCTTTGCAGCAGACGACACCTCCTCAGTCACGCATCAGACAGGCCAACGATCAGGACGCGGGAACCGACAGCGGCGAAGGTGCGTCACGGGCGCAAGGCATGTCGGCCTTCCAGACTCCGCAGCACTCCCCTCGAGCGCTGAGACCGGACGGCTCGGCGTTTGTCTCCCCTTCAAAGACCAATGTCGCATCGATCTCTGCGCAGCTCCGCTCGACGCAGCCTCTTCAAGCTCAGTCTTCCGCGCAGACTCGTCATGACACAAGAGCTTTGCCTTTTCATCACAAGTCGACAGAGGCGAATGCATCCAGTGCACATAGCGGAAAGAAGAGGCGCAAGGTGATCGTACGAGACGCAGCCTACGCCACGTACAAGGCGCTGCTGTACTATCTCTACACCGACACGATTGCGTTTGCGCCCCTCCACTCGCATTTTTATTCGCAGACGACGTCCTCGGATGGTAAGTCTGACGTGAACGCAGAAGAGCAAAATCTCTCGACCGGAGCGTCGGCATCTTACGCCGCAGCGGAGGCCGGCGCAGCTCTCACCCGCGAAGGTTCTAGTGCTGCTGCTGCTACTGCTTCAGGCAGCAGCTTTGCCCAAGACCGACGACGTGCGCACCACCTGCGTCAGAATGTCATCGACGAGTACTGCACGGCACACGCCAACGTGCCGGCACCGTGTTCGGCCAAGTCCATGTACCGGCTCGCAGACAAGCTTCAGATTCCGGAGCTGAAGACGCGAGCGCAACAGGAGCTTGCCAACAGCCTCACCGTCGACAACATCGTATGGGAAGCCTTCTCAGGATTCAACTCGCAGTTCCCCACGATCCGCAAGATGGAGACCGACTTTTTGCTCAAGCACTGGTCCGAGGTCAAAGGCACCGAGGTGATGAAGAACATTGTCTCGAGGCCCAGCGCTCATCCCGGTCTGGCGGACATATGGCCGCATCTGCTCAGCCAGCTCGAGTTCCGTGGTTCCGGCTCCGAGAGCAAGTCTGAGAGCCCGGCTTGATGGGCACTACTGTTAACATGCTTTGATACCAGGTCGTTGTTTTTGTTGCTAGCATACTCGTGTTCAAGGACCACATTCTGATTCATCGACTTTAGTGTGAGATAGTGGCCTAGCGAGACCCTGCTCTGATGAAACAGCATCGAGAACGGCGACGGTGTCGTCTGACCCTGTCAAGCAAGAACAAAGTTGACATCTGCTTCAACTGACTCAGGCTGCACAGCGAAGAGTCTTTTTGAAATCAAGATCCTACACGGTGACGTTCCTGTGCCGGTGAGAAGGCCAGCTACAAGAAAGAAAGGCGAGACTTTGGAAATGCTCGAATATATTCGACCTGGGAGATTTCAAATCAGATTGCTGGACTGCCGAATACAAAAGCCAAAAGAGGGGCCTTTGCGTCGCGAGTTCTCACGCGCCCGTGCCATCATCACACGCACATTTCTTGTGCAGCACAGCACAACGGAAGGAAAGCAAACAATACGCTGTGCAGCACACAGCGGTGCAGTCGTTGAAGTTGAAGATCAGCTCCGACAGTTGACCGTCATCGTCACACCATTGCTTTCCTTCTCGATTGCTCGTCACACAACAACACTCGTCTCCCGTCACTATACTGGGACCGGGGAAGCGACCGCAACTCCCTTGACGACCACGATCGCTTGGACGTAGCGAACATCACCTTGACGTACATCGCCTCAGTTTGTTGAGCAGCATCCATCTTGATCTCACGACACGTTTGCGCTGGCTATCGCAACAACACACACTTGATCGACTCTCTCCACCTGTCTCGCCTGCATCGCATCCTTCTTCTTCTATGACAATACGCATCGATCGCTGCATCTAGAATACCCACAACTCGATCCTACACACTCGACATGTTTCTTAGCAACGCGGGCAACATGTCGATGGGCGGGGGCAATAACAACGGCAATGCCAACGGTGGCAACATGGGCGCCGGTCTCGGATTTGGTATGAACAACAACGCGAACCAGATGCACAGCAACATGTCCAACGGCGTCCAGTCGCAAGAGACGGGCAACTCGCAGCCCAACTCGGAGTACACGCTCGCCGGCATCCTCCACCACCTGCAGGGCGAATGGCGAAGGTACGAGAAGGACCGCAACGAGTGGGAGATCGAGAGGGCCGAGATGCGTGCGCGGATCGCTCTGCTCGAAGGAGAGAGGAGGGGCGTCGAGAATCTCAAGACAGATCTGATGAGGAGAGTCAAGATGCTCGAGTACGCACTGCGCCAGGAGCGCTCCAAGTACCTCTCTTCCAGCGGTAACGCACAGTCTTCCTCATCGCCACTTTCGTCAACTGCCCCGCAGATCAAGAATCCGCTGCTGCAAGGGTTGGAGAAGGGCACGATCAGCAGCGGCCGCAGCTCGCCGGCTCCTTTTGCAGAGTCTGCTCCCACGGCCTCCGCCATCAATGCAGCTGCAGCCGCTGCCGGCGGCGGCTCCGTCAATGCTAGTGCTCTGGCCACAGGTCTCTTGTCGAGATCTACGTCGAGCGCAAAGGATCCCAAGTCCCGCGCAAAGAGCCGCGAGTACCTCAAGCAATGTCTGCAAGAGATCTCGTATCTCACCTCGGCTTCTACACTCAATCCGCTGCCCGATCGTGGCATTGCTTCGGGCTCTTCCGTCAACGGTGCCAACAACATGCAAAGTGCGCTTCGACCAAGGAAGACAATGCTCGAGGGAGTGGCGCCCGCCGCTCCAGGTCCCACCGGGCCTACAGAGTCGCATGCCGCCATGGCAGGTTCGATCAGCCGTGCATCAGCCGCCAGCGCCCTCGGCGTTCCGAACACAAAGGCTGGTCGACCCGGTCGTTCACCCCTCTTTGCCTCAGAGCCTGTGCTCGAGGAGGCCAGCGAGGATGGGCAAGTGTCTGGCGAAGCTGAAGCAGAGGCAAAGCCGCAACAGACCTCAGGCGTGTCCGGCGGTGTTCCGCTCAAGAACCCGCTCAGCGCCACGTTCCTGGAGCCAGAAGGTTCGTCTGCGTCGAATTTGAACGAGCCTGCCGATGACCGCGAGCAGGACGAGGCACCGGGAAGCTCCAACTCTTCCGATTCGTCGCGATCGTCGCAGTCGACCGATTCGCGCGGCACTTCGGCCGGCAGCCTGACTGACCAGGAGCTCGACGAACAGGAGCAGGTCACCGCCATCTACAAGCCAGGTGGTCGCGACTGGCAAAAGCTCAAGGAGGCTGGTATTGAGAGCCGAGAACGTCGAGAGTCGGAGCGACAGGGCCAAGCCGCCGAAGAAGCAACGATCATCTCGGAGGCGCAACAGCAACTCGCCATCACGTCGGAGAAGGTGAACCAGTTGATGAACCGCAGCGGGCGGGCGCCTGGCTCGGAGCGAAAGGAAGAGGATGACCTGGCCAACATCAGTCTGGCTGCAGAGGACGAGGAAGCCGCCAAAGAGGCAGCCGACGCAGCCGCTGACAGTCTGCTCTGGAAGTCGAAAAAGGTGCTGCGCAGCCACCTCGATGCGGTGCGAGCCGTGTCGTTCTTGCAGAACGAGATGACGCTCCTTTCTGCGTCGGACGACAACACGATCAAGTTCTGGGATCTGGACGTGGGCACGCTGAACCAGCCTGCCGCCAAGTCTGGTACCGATAGTCAACCGCTCGTCACGTTCCGCGGCCACTCGGCGGCGGTCACCTGCCTGGCAGTGTCGCCGAACAAGCGTCGCTTCTACAGTGGTAGCTTGGACTCGTCGATCCGCGTCTGGCAGCTGCCCGACGGAGACGTGGAAGCGTACCCGCCGTTTGAAAAGTCGACGGAGCTGGGATGTCTCGTGGGTCACTCACAGGCGGTGTGGGACGTGGCGGTGCTTCCGGACCGCTCGGACGAAGAGGGTAGACTCGCGAGTGCGTCTGCCGACGGTACCGTCAAGATCTGGAGCGTGCGAGCTGGACCTTCTGCGGCGAGCTCGACGAGCAACGGCGAGAGCAACTCGACCGCACCCGCACCCGCCGTGCTGCAGCTCAGCTGGGATTACTTTGGCAGCGAGCCCGGGCCCGACACGGCCAAAGAACGCGAGAACCTGGAAAAGAGCGGTACGCTTCCCGTGCCCACCTGCGTGGAAGCGTGTCACTCGGACCTGCGCTTGGTTGCGGTCTCGTACTCCAACTCGATCGTCAAGCTGTTCGAGGTCGACACGGGTCGCCAAGTGCGACAGCTCAAGAGCGACGAGACGTACGACGGCAGCGTCGAGACGCAGATCAACAAGCTCGTGACGCACCCGACGCTACCGCTGCTCATCACTGCGCACGAGGACGGTTACATCCGCATGTTCGATCTGGACACGGGCGCGTGCACGCTGTCGATGGTGGCGCACCTGGATGCGGTCACGTCGCTCGACATTGATGCTTCGGGACTGACGCTTGTTTCGGGTGGACACGATTGCAGTGTACGCTTCTGGGACATTGCGGGTGGCTCGTTGGCGGGGAGGGATGGACCGGTGGGCGAGGGCGACAAGTCGACGACGGCGGTGTGTAGGCAGGAGATCAGCTCGCATAGGAACAAGGCGAGCGAGGGGGTGCTGGCGGTCAAGTACCATCCGACCGCGCCGTACTTTGCCTCTGCAGGGGCGGATGGGGTGATCCGCATCTATGGGTGAGGCGCGGGGTTGAGTCTTCTCAATTGAATTCTTTTCGATTTGCTGATATGAAAAGATGTTGTGGGTCTGTGAGTGCGATGTTTGCGATTGTCGGTCATGCTGTTGGGCTGCAAGATGTTGGATCGGCGAGTCAGTGCCGATGTGGTTGGTGGAGTACGATGCGGACGAAGGTGAGCTGGGCTGGCTGGCTACTTGACCGGCAACGCTTGATTTGGAGTTCGGGTAATTCTTATCTCTCAGGCCTCTCTGGTTGGACGAATGGTGGAGTTCAACGCCTCACCGGGCCGCTTTGAGCTTCGGCCTCTCCACACTGCTGTGCCCTCGACCCCAAAGAATCCCACTACTGAGGCCCATTCGTATCGACCCCAGGCGACGAGATACTTCCGATGTGGGGTCATGAGAGGACACGGTACCGTCGTGGACCTCGACTGTTACTGACCTTGCGAGCGGCAAAAGGAATGAGTTTGCGTCGACGTCTGGCCTGGATTCGAATTCCAAGAAAAAAGAGAGACCGTGCATATCGGAGCTGCAGGTTCTAGCTGCAAGGACGGAAGAAAATCGAACGTGGGCGCGTGCCTGCCTGCTTTGATTGCGGCTGATCCGAGAGCCTCGCTCAATCTTTGGTAGAGGCGGCCGCTCACGGCCCAACAGATCTTCCGTGCATGATTTGTCTGATAGCGGGCGTTGCCTATTGTTCTCGTCCTGTTTCGCTTCTGGATTCAAGAGGCGAAGAGAGAGGTGTCATGAGCATGTTCAGTAAGAAAGACAGAGGAAGGGCGCAAATGTGTTCGGTACCTTGTCGGTAGCTCGTGATTCCGAATTTAGCTTCTTTGTCTCACAAAACAGTTGGCCCCGCCGCTGCAGCAATTCCGTTCCCAGAGATTCGGAGAGCGTTCCGACAGGGTCGCCTTTCGTTCATTCACGCACGCAATTCTGCTCATCTTGTGTCTCTTCGGCTTCTTGTTGTCTCGCAACCACTTTGCTGCTTTCCGACATTGGACGACGCTCATTCTGGGCACTTCTTCGTTTCGTTTGCGCCCTCAAGATCACGCCTTGCCAGCAGTGGAGCAGGCACAAGGTGTTTCGCAAGATCGGCTCATCCTCGGGATTGCGCAAAACTGATTCGGCTACATATCAGCGAGTGTACCTCTGAGCGCTTCTTCTGCCGTTGCTCTGGCTGCCCAGCATGTCGTCAGGTGAGTCTTATGCGCGGTGTGACTTAGAGCTTGTACTCTGATGGGAGCATGGGCTCAGTTTTACCAGCTCTGTCCCACATCTTTGGAACGCCCAACGCTGACCTTGACTGCCTTCCTACTCCACTCTGCTCTGCTATCGACCCTGATCCTAACGCTGAATACGATGCTGCTCCGCACCTCTTGACTCTGCTGCGACACCATCATCATCCCCTCCATCTGCTCTCCGACACGTTCACATCGACGGCCGACCGACTTTCTGGAATCAACAGGACACGGTCGAAACGGCGCGGACGAGGGCTCGGCCCTTCTTCCGAACGACTCCTCTTCCGCTCCACGTCGGCAGTCGTTCAGCATAGGGAGCCTGGTCAATTCATTCCGAGGCAGCTCGTCGAACGCTCAGCGAAGCAGCGATACCCGTCCAGCCTACGACACTCGCCGACCAAGCAATGCTTTGGATCCCTCCAGCCCTGAAGCAGCCTTCTCGGGGCAAAGGAAGCGAAGCAACGCCAACAACAAGTTTCCACGTTCCGTCACCTTTGACTCTCCGCATTCGTCCTTCCCTCCAGGTCCCAAGCAGGGCCAGTCGAGGGTAGCAAGCTACCATCCACCCGGAAACAATCGTGCTGGCAACATGGACGACGACAACGATTCGGGCTACGACGTGGAACGTCAAGCCTCGGCCTGGAATCGTCGCAGCATCAATTCGTCCGCCTTCAGCCACCTCGAAGGACGCAGCTACCGTTTCCAACCTGCTCAGGATCCAGGCAGCCATGGCAGTCCGCTCGTGCCTGGCTCCTTCACCGCCACGTCTTCCTCCATCAGAGACGAGACCGCCCAGCTCGCCGGTATGATCATGTCCGACGATGAAGGCACAGGCAGCGGCAACGGCTCCAACATTTACGACATTGGAGAAGAGGACGACTCTTCCTCGCCCAATTCGCAGCTCTTCCCTCCCTCGCGCTTCGCAGCTGCGAACGATGTTAGCCCCACCACTTCGCCCATTGCTTCGTACGGAGTCAATCAGGCTGGGCCGAGCAACTTGACACGGGCCATGGCTGCGTCGCAGGCCGCGAGTCCGCAGAGTGCCAAGACTGCGACGTCGCCGGAAGACGATGCCAGTCAGGCTACCCCTCGCGTCACTTCGTTCCACGGTGTCTCTCAGGTCGTTGCAACGCCGCAGCCTGTGACAGGAGAAGAGGAGCAAAAGGACAAGAGTCTTGCTGCTCCCGACGGTCGCCCTGCAAAGTCGAACGAGCTCAGACCGGCATCTCGCAGTCGATCACGCTCGTCGACGAGACGATCAGCTAAGCGCCGCCCAGACTCAGCCGATCGCTCGCAGTCCCGTGATCGGTCAGAATCGGAAGCTAACGGGCACTCTTCCTTCAGCCAGTTCAGCTCAGCCGCGCCCTCGGACCAGCAGCTGGCCGGCATTGGCTACGGTGCTCTCGCGCAAGCCGAGCAATCGGTGCTCGAAGCAGAGCAGGGCGTTCAAAGGTCCGGCCGCAGAGCATCGCAGCATCGCCCTGAACCCTTCAAGACGCTCTCTCCGTGGTACTCGCTCATCCCCACGAGCTGGAGACCCGGACAGGGCGATGTGCCGACCAGAAACTTCGACCCGGTGCAGCACGCCCAAGATCTCGTGGCATCTGCACGAGGCATCACCTGGAAGTCGGCAGCCGAAGCCAGCGTCGAGCCCATCCGTCTCATACCTGCCGTCATCCTCGGCATGCTCATGAACGTCCTAGACGGTGTCTCGTACGGCATGATCATGTTCCCGGCCGCCTACCCGATCTTTGCCAACTTTGGCGGTGACGGCGTCTCGATGTTCTTCGTCACTTGCATCTTGTCCCAGCTCGTCTACACCCTCGGCGGTTCCATCTTCAAGGGCGGAAACGGAAGCATGATGATCGAGGTCGTGCCATTCTTCCACATCCTGGTCCGCATCATCATCGAGGAGCTCGGGGATGAGAACCCGAAGGCGGTGATCGCCACCACGATGGTTGCATTTGCGCTATCTTCGATCCTCACTGGATTGTCGTTCTTGCTGCTTGGAGCTCTTCGACTCGGAGTGCTGATTGGGTTTTTCCCTCGTCATATCTTGGTTGGATGCATCGGCGGTGTCGGTATCTTCCTGATCGAGACGGGTCTTGAAGTCTGCAGTCGTTTGCAGTCCGAGGATGGGTTCCAGTACGATCTCGAGACGCTGCGCTTCTTCTTCCAGTCGGGCCACATGATCGCGCTCTGGCTTCCGCCATTGTTGCTTGCCATTCTGCTACGAGTGATCACGTCGCGCTTCCACCACCCGCTCATCTTCCCCGGTTACTTCCTCATGATCCCCGTCGTCTTTTACATCGTTGCCATGGGTTTCATCGGTATCCCCATTCAGCAGCTGCGAGACGATGGCTGGGTGTTTGACATTGGCGAGGCCGCAAGCAAGGCCGCGTTCTACCGCTTCTACACTTACTTCGACTTTGGTCAGACGAGCTGGCGCGCGCTGTGGGCGACCATGCCGACGCAGCTGGCGCTTGTGTTCTTCGGTATCCTGCATGTGCCGCTCAATGTTCCTGCGCTCGGCGTCAGCATCAACGAGGACAACGTCGATACCGATCGCGAACTGGTCGCCCACGGTGTCTCGAACTTGGTCGCCGGTCTGATCGGCACCGTTCCCAACTACCTTTGCTACGTCAACAGCGTCCTCTTCTACCGCGTCGGTGGAGGCTCAAGACTCAGTGGTCTCATGCTCGCCGGTGGAACGGCGATCATCATGATCGCTGGTCCTGGCACCATCAGCTATCTGCCGGTCAGCATCGTCGGTGCGCTCATCTTTGTTCTCGGTATCGATCTGGCCAAAGAGGCGCTCTACGATACCGTCGGTCGCGTCAACGGGTGGGAGTATATGACGATCTGGGTGATTGTGATCGTCATGACCTACTGGGACTTTGTCATTGGGATCTTGGCAGGTATCATCATCGCGTGCTGCTTCTTTGTGGTGCAGACGTCGAGGAGGAAGACGGTGCGTGCCATTTTTGATGGAAGTGTAGCGCGCAGTACGGTACGACGACACATGATTCAACGTCATTTCCTCGACGAGGTGGGAACGCAGACGCAGATCATCAAGTTGCAAGGGTTTTTGTTCTTCGGTACGATCAATTCGGTCGAGGATCTGATCCGGCGCGCGCTCGATATCGCTGCGTGGAATCAGAATCCGATCCGATTCTTGATCGTCGACTATACTCTTGTCAGCGGGGTGGACTTTTCGGCGGCCGAAGCGTTTTTGCGCATCAACCGTTTGCTCATGGCCAAGGATGTGCTGTTGGTGTTCTGCGGCCTGAACCCGGACAGCGACGTGGGCGTTGCATTGCGGAGTGTGGATCTTTGGGCGGATCGGAGCGAGAATCTGGAGGTGTTTGCGAACCTGAACGAGGCGTTGGAGTGGACGGAGAACGAGTATCTGCGTGGCATGTATGCTTCGAGTCTCATAGCGGCGAAGGCGTTCGGTCAGGCGAGTATGGCTACGGAGACGGGGCTGTCGGTACCGGATCAGAAGAGGAAGCCCGCGTTCGTATTGGACCATTCTTACGAGAATTCGCCGAGAAGACATCATCTCCACGAAGCGGCGAAGACGGCGGTTCAGAGCGAGCGAACTACGCCGATCTCCGAGATCGTACCCGTCTTCCCCAACGGCGACGAAGCGAAGGATCAGGATCCGCCTACGGCAGCTGCCAAGATCAATCACGCGCAGCCGTTCCCTCTGTTGGTGATCACGTTCCGAGCCTACCTGAACGGTCAGACGCCTCCATCGTCGGAAGAAGCATTCTTCTCTTCGCTCGTCCCCTACTTTACGCTCATCCGCAAATCGCGCGGCGACCTCATCTGGAACCTCGGCGACTCGGCAGATGCCCTCTACCTCATCGAATCAGGTATCGTCAAAGCGAGGTACGACTTCCCGCAGGAACAGTACGAGATCAACGAAGCCATGCTGGCAGGAACCATCGCGGGCGAACTGACCTTCCTGTCGCGCAAGGAGAGGAATACCACGGCGTACGCCGATACCGACGTCAAGCTCTGGATGCTCGATAGGGACGCACTGGAGAGGATGCGGGAGGAGCAGAAGCAAAGTTATGCCGGGTTCGTTGAGATTTTGCTGAGGGTGGCCGGTGACGAGCAGCAGAGTTTGATGAGTTATTTGGTGTCTAGGTTGAGTTGAGGGGCGAGAGATTTGCTATGATCTGTTTCTGATGTGGATGCTAATGTGTGAAATGCAGAACGTCTCTTCTCAGTGATGGGGGAGTTTTTGGTGCAAGTCTGATCGTCAAATCATACACTCATCACCTTTGCTGAGCTTCGAGTCGATCCGATACTGGCCGATCAAATCACTCACTTCCTGTCACTCGACGAAGAACACCGAAACCAACGACTTGAAACAACTCGGATTGCCACTCCTACTCGTTCAACGCTTAGCCTCCTTCAACCTGCTCTTGAACTGATTCAGCCTTTTATGGTTAGCCATCCTAGCCTCGTGGCCGGAATCGCTCCTTTGACCAGCGATCGACTGGGGCGCGACGCTGAATCCAGCGGTGACGGCCTGCGGAATACCGACGTTCCTTCTGTTGGAATTGCCGACCTCGCCGACGCCCGCCCTCTGCTGCTGCTGCGACAGCGCATCCCTGTTCCACTCGGCCGAAGCAACATGACGATCGCGGTACGACGACGAACGCTTCAGCACCGGTCTCGACCATATCTCGATAAGGTGCTCTGCGGAGCGTTTGATCTTGGGTTCGACGCGAGCACAGAGGCTGTAGAAGACGACGACTTTGCCGAGACCGGACATCTTGAGCGAGATGGTGTCGATGGTCATGCGTTCGAGGATCTGGAAGAACTGGTGTTGGATGTTGAGCGCAGGGAGGGATTTGTCGGGGAGAGGTTCGAGCCAGCGTTTGACGCCTTCGAGGAGGTTGTTGTCGAGGATGGATTGTTGGAGGTGGCTCCTGATGGGCAGTGTAAGGGTGGAAGGGGAAGACGAAGGGTTAGTAGAGCATTCATCAAGGTCATCGAAGGAAAGAGCGAGGAGCAGAGACGTACTTTTGCAGGGTAGCCACCACCTTGGGTAGCAATTTGAGTTTGTTCGTAGCAGGCCTTTTGAGTCTATTTGCCTCCTCATCATCATCCGCCGCGGTGACCATCTCCCTCCTCAGCGCAGCCACCTCTTCGTCAGCAAGCAGATCCAAATCGTCCTCGCCAGCTCGCTTCCTCGGAGCCTTCTTCTTGCCCGCCTTCAACGCCTCGTCGATCATCCTGTCCGTTCTCGCGCGTCGAATCTCTGCCTCGGTCATGTTGGCATACGGATCCTCCTCTTCCTGTTCCACCTCACCACCATCATCTACAGCGTGTCTCGCGGAAGACGGCTCGTCCGGACTGTGATGACGTTTCTTCTTCTTCTTGCGGATGATAGCTGCATCTGGATCGTCTGCGTTGTCGGCATCGCGCGCTTCGCGTTTACGGAAGCTGGGAAGATCGTCCTCGTCCGCGTTTTGTTGGTCTTCGTCATCGTCGTCCTCGTCAAAGATGGCTGCGGTGCGCGCTGCTGCTGCAGTGTCTTCGCCACGAACGACGGCGGTGAGTTGATCTGGGTCGGAAGGTGGGATCACGTCGATATCGTCGGCAGTTTCGGGCGCAGGCTCCGAGGTGGGCTCAGGAGCAGCCTCCTGGACGGCGGTGGCATCCTCGAGCGTTGCTGCTGCTGCGTCGGCGGCTTCGACGGGCTCAGAGTCGGTTGGTTGTGCGGTAGGAGACTGCGAGGGCAGCTCTTGCTGTGGCTGCTCTTCGTCCGCCATGTTTGTCAAGGTGCAAGGATGGACGAGATGATGGGTGAGGACGGGAAGACGGAGGAGACGAGTGGAGGACCGCGCGAGAAGAAGCGTTGCGGAGAGTCCAACCCAAGATTGCCTTGCGGCACGTGAGGACTTTCCAAAAGTTGTCTGACTATAGGGTGTAACATTTACGTTTCAAAAGTTCGTCGCAGCAATCGCCGTACTTGTTGATGCCATCACGCTCCTATACTCTCGTTCCACGGCCTGAGGACACGCTTACAAGGTGAACACAATAGCTGGCCGAGATTTTGGGACCATGCTTGATCACTGTGTAGGTGATTGTGCAGCGGGGATCGCAGTGTTTTCCTGTGATCTGGTATTCGGACTCCCCGAAATTGAGCTTCACCGCTTCTTGGACTCGAGCAGCGCACCGCCAGCACCACCCTTTCCCTCCTGCTCCATCTTTCGTATTCTCCTCTCAACTACTGATGGAATCGGACAGCTATCTGCCTCGGCATCCTTGCCGCGCTGCTGGTAGAACTTGGCGCAGCACCGATAGAGGTCGTCGACCAGGTATTCGCACCGTGACTGGTCGAAGCCGGACTTTTGCAGACACCCTTGAATGGCGCACGCTCTCGGATAGCAGGGATTGGGGTGTTCGGGGTCGAGCTCGTCTCTGGACCGTTGTGACGACATGCTTGTGTGGTCAAGGCGAGGGAAGGGAGCTAACGAGGTAGATTGACTCGGATTGCGCACAGGTGAATCGGCGCTTGAAAGTCGGGTTACCAGTGGGGAATCAGCTTAGTAGCGGCTGTACTGACGAAATCTGGATATGCCGAGGTGATGGTGGGAAACAAGTATCCTGTATAGGCCAGCGGCTGTTGAAGATCCAGGCTTGAACTTTGAGGCTGACTGAGAGAAGGTTCATACGGTGCGAATTGGACTGTAAGTGGAGGTTGAGGCGAGATTTTTGTGGCCGTCTTTTTCCGGCCTCTTTTTTCTTTTTCTTCTTTTGGGTGTTTAATGCTTGCTTTCTTCCCTTCATACAGGCAGATGCATTGCATGGCGACTGCATCGTCAGCTCAGAGGCGCCCTCACAGGCAATTTGTGCGAGGATCGCATGGGCAACTCCGATGCGACGAACGAGCGCCTGATGGAGAAGCTTGGCCTCCAAAACGAGCTGTGCAGTGCTGTGACTGTCACTGTCGAAGGCACGGGCAGGTGCAATGGCGTAAAGGCTGCGGGCGACGTCGTCTCTTCGATGAGTAAACAGTAAGCTCATGCTTACAAAGCTTATCCACAGTTCGATCAGCCGGGTAGATCCTCTTTGGTCAGCACTGCTAATCCGGCCGCAACGATGATTTGGGGCGATCGGACAGCAAGGTCAACTGACAGCCTTTACCTTCGGGCATCCAAAGCCGGGTGTCTCGACAGCATGCTTGAAACACATCAATGCGCTGATGATCGAGATGAAGCACCCGACCATCGTCCCGCAACACGGGTAGGAGACCGAGCTTTTTTGGTGCCAGAGCGCAAAGGACGCGACGGAAGCGCTCAAGACTACTTGGTAAAAGGTGCCTAAGTATGAGCGATTTAACGTCTAAGACGCTGCGGTAGACTGGTTCCAGAGCTTGTTCAAAGACGTCGACGGCGCGCAAACCAAACCGAGCTATCTGCCGTTCGAAAACGTTGCATGCTCGCTTTGATCGTCTGGGGATGCTCGCGGGCCAAGCAGAGTGAAGAGCCGGACGGTCAAAGCGTCGCTACGCGATTTGTCATTTGCTTCTTCGAGTTGCTACACAATTGGCTGGTAGTACCGCTCAGGCCCTTTCAGCAGGCGACTTGTGTGGTTTGGTGCGCCATTGTTACCTTCCAAAGACAATGGGGCGATAAAAAATTTACAGCGCAGAAAACTTTTTTGAACTTATTTTGTAGGCCAAGTTTAGGCGTGGCGTGCCAGCACAGATCCCCTTGGAGACCACTGGGCCGAACTTCTGCCCTTCTCCTCCTTCCCTCCGAAGCACAATGATGCCACTCCGGCCTGGCTGCTCAGTCACAAGATCACGAGCCCACTGTGACCATGCTGTAAATTGATGCGCTTCCTTTGTATGCGGTAACAGCCTGCGTCGTGGGCGGAATACTGAGCCCACTCAGGAGCTTGTGCGTCTAGTGCATGATGCGCGTGTAGTCCAACTTCATCTGCGGCTGTTTGAAAAGCTTGTTCAGCGACCGTCGTCTCCCCACTCATTGCAGCTCGCCGCTTCTCCTGCAGCCTAGCCCGTCTCTTCCAGTTCGCTTATATAAAGGGAACTTCCTTCTGTCGGCACGACTTCCATCTCATCGCCACACGTCACACGGCAAATGTGTCGTATCCTCGGGAGACTGATCCTAACAGCCATCACATTGTCGCCAAGATGGAAGGTGCACCTGCACAAGCAGTCGCGATGCCGGCATCGGCGCCTGCACCGATCACTGCCACACCGCAATTTCAGCAAATGTTCGCTTCGCTCGTCCAAATGTACGACGGCTCAAATGCAACTTCAAACGTCGACCAGAGATTACTGCAATTGGAGGCATCCAGAGACTCTCTTGCGGTTGAACTCCAAAAGACCAGAGCCTCCTTGACGTCCATGCAAGAGATCCTCGCATCTACGCAAAAGGATCTCTTTACCTGTCGCAGCTTGTTGCGCGAACACACGACGCTGATCAATGGTGTCAACCACTTCACCGCCAAGCTCAAGCAAGAGAGCGCGCAGCTGTTGAATCACGCCAACACCAATTGGAACAAAGTCCATCAAGTCGAGGCTGGATTCTATCAAGCTCATCAAAAACTCACGGAGCATGTCAACAGCATCGCTGGGCAGCAGAATGCTAAGATCGACGACTTTCAATCCAAGATCGTGGGTCCCTTCTTCTCTGCTATGCAGCAGGTCATCGTCAAAGATACCTCCAGCTCTCGCTCCAAGAGCCCGCAAGCAGTCGATTCAAATCTTGCAGCTGAAGCGAAAGCGCACGAATCAGTTTATCAGCAGACGAGACCGAGGGACGCAAATTGTCAGGAACGCGCGTCGGCTTCATGCTCGACCGCTGTCGATGCGAATCGATCCACCTCGTTTGACTCCAACACACCGCTCGCTGTCGTTTGCTCAGACGGTTCGAGCACTGATGCTGCCCTTTGCGAAGCCCCCCAGTTGTCGCAACGAAGGGAGAGCATACCTCGAATGGATCCCACTGTCACCTCGAGCGGTCCACCTTCGAACTTCCAGTCCAGACCTGCGAACCCGAGTCGAGATCCCCAATTGCTGGATCAGACTTCCCCGCCTTCAGGGACGATTGATGGACCGGCAGCTCCAGGCGTACTTGTCGGTGCTGGTTTGCCTGAAAATGCAGATTCGCGTTCTGATCCAACTTCGCCATACGTTCGCACCCGATCAAGACCCTCGCCCTCTCCATCGCAATCTGCCAGCACGCAAAATGCGTCGGCTCATACAACGCCTCAGACGAGTCGAGCGTCTTCGTTGTCGCTCTCCCTTCCTGCCGATCCGAATTCGACTTCGGCCAAAGCGGTTACAGGGACGGCAAACACTTCATCCACCATGAAGAGGAAGCGTTCGTCATCCGTGGAGTGTGTCGGTGTAAAGCTGGCCAAGGGTGCTGCTGACGAGATACGATCCACATCTGGAGGCAAAGGAGATGCGAAGCAGAAAGACGTTGCTCAGCGAGGACGTCCGAAACCAGATCAGCTTCACTCAACTTCTCCACCATCTGCTTCCTCCAGACAGCCTCGGGTAAACGATGGATTTCGGAATAGGGCTCCGTCAGCGACCAGCCCCTCGGACTTCTTATCGTACGCATTTGGTCCTACGCATATATTCGGTCGGCCTTCTATGATTCCTCCAAAAGCTGCGTCATCATCGAATCATCCACCAGGAAGCCCTATGGAGCCGACTTCTCAGCACTCGGCAGCTCAGCAAGCATCGGTCGGTATGCCATCGAGTCGGTCCCCTTTGAGTCCGGTCCTGCTTTCACACACCTCGCAAAGCGGGCACAAAGAGGTTGCGGGAACTGCCGAGACCATGTGTGCAGCAAGAGGACCGCCTCTACAGCGGGCCAATCTTCAGGATGACCTAACAAGCCTCTCCATTCGTGCAGAAGCCGCTTGCACAAATCAGACAGAGGCCGTGGCGGTCACTGTGCTTCGCGCTGACCATGCTGGGAAGGCATCAGGATCCCGTCCTTGTCAGGGGCCAAAGGTTCAGTCAAACGAGGCTGCAGCAACGTCGCAACCAGCACGGGCCAAGACCGAAGGCCGCCTCCTAGGAGCGGAGCCACACGTCCAAGCGTCGTCTGCGTTGCCTGCAATGGTGAACATGACCGTGACCTCATCAACACAAGTCTCAGCGCAGGAAGTAGGCAGTCAGGGAACACGTGGTGGTACTCCTTCTAGGGGCACTGACGATGAAGCTGCGCGAGTTGCCCCTCTCATACGCTCGAATGAGTCACAGCCTTCAGACTCCAATAGGTGTCCGATGGCAGAGCCAACGAGCGTCTCCAACTTCCTAGCCGCGAGCCCATCCACAAGTCAGCCACCGAGCAGAAGCTCTGCCGCTCGCATTCCATCGGTCGCTCCATCGGCAGTCAATCAGATGAAGATCCGCGTCAAAGGGCGTGCCTCCGACGAACAAGCTCGCTCCGAGGCTTGTGTGAGGCAATCTCATCTCTCGTACCTGCCGCCTCGTCCTGGGAGTTGGACACCAGCAGAGGCCCTTCATCAGTTCGAGCCTGCTCCTGAGTATGAAGGTGACTTTCAACCTATGCGACGCACCGCGACAGCTGAACAGGAGTGCGAGCAGAGTCTCATTCGACGTCTGGACAATCTTCGGACCCAGTCGCACGTACCCAACCGTGAAATTCCTTTCTATATCTGGGCGTGTCTCGGTCATGTCGGAGCCTGGTCAGGAAATTCTCTCGACACTACTCCTGTCGTCATCGACCCAGATCCGGTCGTCACAGAGTCCTTGATCGCAGAAAGCCTCGCTGAGGATCTGATTCGACAAGGTCGCGCACGAAAGATTTCCGCTCAGGGAAGTACTGGAATCCTGGAACTCGAATTGGCGTGGCGCTTTGACACGGGACAGCACTTCAGACTACCAGGCGATTCGGATCGCTTCGAGAGCGGACCATGCGAATTTGTCATCGTGCCTACGAGGTACATGAAGGATGGCATCTACCTCGGCAAAAAGAAACTTGACAGACTCGGTTTGGTGCTCGTGCCGAAGAATCGCAGTCCGATCCCGAGACCATACCTGGGGGTTCATGGCAGGGTCGAGTTAGGCACATGCCTTTGCGCAATGCCAGCCCCTCTGCGAAGACTGCCTCTCTTCAAGCCTTTCGAAAGGCTTTGCAAATTGGCCGAGTATGCGATTACTCGAACTGAAGATCCTCGTTACTCTCGCAGACGGTACGCCGATGATGAGAGATGGCGAGCCGAGAACTGGCAGCATAGCTGGCGGCCAGCGACTTCTCCCCTTGCAGACAGGCTTGGTGGGGCAACAGATGACATTACCAGGAACACGCTGGATTCAAGCCCGTTGGAATCGAGAATCCAGCCACCCATCTCTTCGGACGATACAAGCAGAGGTATGTCTTCCCACCTCGCTGCGCGGGAAGCTGGGTCCACTCGCATCACTTCGCCCGCGAAAGTGATCGGCGCTGACCCAGGACTTTCCTCGACCGTTCCGTACACGCGACTTCAGGAAAGGATCGACATCAATACAGATCCAATTCCGGACGACCCGAGGAGTGTTACGAACGCTAGCCGAGTCGTTTGCCCCCTCGACAGCGGTTCGCCGCTGTCTGAGCTTGACGACTCGGAGGAAGCTGTTATCAAGGTGGAAGATGTGGAAGAGCTTCTCGACGACTGACGGGCTGAGGCGACTGCGTTGCAATCCTTGGTGGCGGCCCTGAAGAGAATGCAAGTGGACACAAGCTGATGTCCTCGACGATAACAGTCGTACGTCAGACATTGGCGAGGAGCAATGGTATCTAATATTTCATCGACATCGAGCGTGAATGTGTACGATGTTCAATCCGAATCCTAATGGTTGTGTCGAACGTAGCGATTCGTGGGAATGTGACGACGGTCATTGGCCGACAAAGCTTGAAATGTCCTCCGAGATCTGTCTGGTATACCTCGTGTTGGACCTAGCCATACCCAAGAAGAGGCAAGCGATTGATTCAGCATGACCGAGGTTCCTATAGGCTCTCAACCTGACGTGTTCTACGCCTATGCCGACGAGGAGGGTTTTGAGGAGGGTGCTTTGTTCGACCGGTACGACCTGATCTTTCCCACCGTGAACGAGCAAGAACTTCTGCGGGAGCAGACGGGTGTCTACGATGTTCTTCGCCGCATAGAGCAGGTGAGCAGGGGAATGGATGAGACAGTTAAAGTGCGAAGGACCGGTCGACCGACGCAGGTAGGAGAGGTGTTCGAGACCGCGTTCCGATTCGGATCGGAAACCTTTGATGACATCGCTGATGCCAGAGAGCAGGATGACGCCGGCGATGGCGGGAAGCTCCACTTCCGGTTCGTAGATCTCGACGCGACGAAGACCGTTACCGACTTCGTCTTCGGCTTTGCGGTACGCGGCGGAGGATAGGATGGATTCGGCTTCCTCGGTCTTTCGAGATGTAGAGGTGGAAATTCCGTTGGGATGCAAGGGTTGGGGAGAGGGAGAGGACGAGAATCGCTGGATGGATCCCATGACGTGACCGGGAATGCCTGCAGACTCTTCGGATTCGTCCACCCAGCCTTCCTTCTCCACGGCAGCGCCGTTCGCTTCTCCACTGCCCCTGCGTCCGGTTCGGTCCAGTCGCACCGGTTCGTCCATCTCCTCATCCAACGCATCCGAATACCCCGATGCCACCCTCTTCCTCGTCCGCACCTCACCACTCTTCAACCACTCTTCTCCCTCCTCATTCCGTCCATCCTGCTCTCCATACCGCCTACCGTGATGCGAACCCGACTCGTGTTTCGCCCGCAGCATGTGTCTCTCCCGCTCGTAGGCGCGATCCAGATGTCCCTCACGACTGAGCACCACCGCCTCCTGCGAGATGGTCAGCATGATCAGATGCGCACTGAGACCGTGTCCCAGCACGTAGATCTTGGAAGGGTCGCCTCCGTATCTCTGACAGTTCTTGGCAGTCCATCGCAGGACCAGTCGCAGGTCGATGACGGAGGACTTGATGCGTGATTCCGGATAGTAGGTGATGTCGGCGACGATGACGCAGTAGCCCATACGACGAAGTCGCAGCGCCAGTTGGAGGTACAGTCGTCGTTTGGAGGTGATGGCGAGTGGACCCAGCATGGATGGGATGACGACAATGACGGGCATGCCGTTGGAGGAAGCTGTGGGGAGGCTCGTCGTCGAGCTCGAGCGATGACCGTCAGGTCCAACCCCGGGCACGTTTGAATGGACGGAGACGGGCGCTTCGGCTGGAAGATACACGTCGAGCCTCTTACCGCGAGATGGGCTGCCGTAGAGGATGCCCTCCTTGACCACGCGCGATCCTTTGGTCGTACCGATGACCATGATCCTGCGGTAGCTCCAATCAAACATGGCTGGGAAGACGAGACGAAAAGCCGTGACAGTGTATCGAAAAGCTGCCAGGTCGACTTTGGCGCACCTGATCGGGTTGATCGGTACGAAAGGGAAGAAGTTCCTCGGAGACCATCGATGCGCATTGGTCCACGTCGCGGGCAGATCCCTCTGTGCCAAAAAGAGGTAGCAGATCCACGCGATCACGTACAGTAGCAGCACCGAGATGAGCAGCAAGATCGGAATCGCCATGACGCCGATGACGGGGATCGCACATGCTGCTGCGAGAAGCGGCCATGCTGGCAGCGCGATAGCCAGCGCTGGGAGAACGAGAGGTTTGAGCAGCAGCGCAAACACGCGCTGCGTTCGCTTGGGCAGGATAGGCGGTGTGGGTTCATGCTCGGGATAGTAGGTAGGCGAAGGCGGTGGTGAGTGAAACTCGACCGTGGAAAGACGGCGACGTTCGAGCGGCGTTGGACGTGTCGCCGTCGTCGACGACGACGAGGCGTGCTCGCGCTGCGCCATGATGAGACGAAGCCCGCGCGGTTTTCAGCGTCAGAGCAGGGAAGCAGCTGGGCTTCGGAGCTGATCGATGTGACAGATGGTAGAGGGACAGGGATGACGGTGATGATCGAAGCAGCGGAGCGGGACGAGAGGTCCAACAGACTCGCGCCGGGTCCCTGCATGAGGGCACATGAAGCACAGCTACAATACACATTCACGCTTGCCACGAGTGAAATTAGAGCGTGAAATTTCGGGAACAAAGGCCAAAATCAACAAAGGTTCAGAGCCGTTTTGGGCTCGTGTTGGTCTTTCTTCGGTTTCACACAGCCGAGTCAGCACATCAAGATTAGGGATTCAAGGTCGTGACTGTCTGGCTTGCAGTTGCATTGCAAATTCATCTCGTCTAGTTGTCGTCTTCCCAGCTTTCGGGGACAGGTCCGTCATCTGCTGCTGCGAGCTCAAGCGCTGCTGGTGCTACAGGGATCAAGGACGCGTTGACATGGTCAGCAGGTCGTCGTGGGGCATTTGGATTGGGAACGATGCCGGCGATTGGTGCTGTCGTTGCTCTGGCACCATTAAATTGGGCAGCCATCGTCGGCTGGTCCCAAACAGACTCTTGGATAGGAGCAGGCGAGTTTCGACCGGATCCGGAAGCGACGGCCGCCCAACCGCGGTCTCCGACAAGACCGGAGCTTGGCTTACCAGGCCCGCTTGCGTTGGCACCACCTCGCTTCATTGCAGCAGAGCCCCACGCGCCGCCAGTAGCTGCACCTGTTCGGTTGCTGCCACTCAGCATCGGCTCGTCCTCTCTACGCACAATGTTCTTGTTCGCATCAACCGTGCAAAGAATGACATCGCGTGCGAACTGCTCCCTACGTGCCAACGACTTGAGCTCGGTCTTCATCATAACGAGTCGCGTTGGAGAGTCGGGCGATGTCACTAAGACATCTTCATCTCCCTTCCAAGTAATCTGAAAATTGATGGTACGCAGCAGCGGCTGCAGCAGCGAGCGGAGCGAATCCTGATCGTGACCAAATATGCCGGGCAGGAAGATGGCATTGAGCGGCTTGGCTGTCTCGGCGCCGGGTCGTTGCAGCTGGGCCAGTCCCATCAACTTGCCAGATCCCTGCTGTTGTTGTTGTTGTTGTTGCTGCTGCTGTTGCGATGACATGAGCGAGGCTCGTGCTGAGGCGAACGCCTCGGTCAGCAGCGGCTTGGGGATGCGGCTATCTTGCTTGCGTCGGATGCTGACACTGCGTCGCGGTTCCGAGTCTACGCTCTCGCTCGCCAGCTTGTACACAGCCGCCAATTCGTGCGTGAACTTGCGCTGGAACTTGTTGGCCGGAGGCAAGATCATGCCGGCTCGAGGCGACCGAATGAAATCATTGAGCGACGCTTCCAGCTCGTCGCAGAACTTGCGATTGCTAGGCACCGAGTAGTACGAAAGTGTCTCGTATTCGTAAGAGGCTGGTGCTGCCTTCTCGGACGGGTTGAGACCGAGCGCTTCGGCGAGCTTTGCGTTCCTCTGTGCAATGATGCACGAGTCGTTACACCTGAGCGACTTTTCCTTGTTGGGCGCATGGATCGAGACACCGCATTTGGAACGAGACTGCAGATTGCCGCATGGACACTGCAGCGTGATGACGGCCTCGCAAGGCTCGACCTCGGGACACGAGGATGGCGCGTGGCACTTCTGTTGGCAAGGATGCTGACACAACCTACGCGGCTTACCGCAGACTTGGGCACAGGGAGCGCATTCTCGGCCAGCGACATGACAGATGCCCTGACATCGGTGGAAACCGCAATTGAGCAGCGCATCGCACGCCTGGCCGCAAGAGACGCGCGATCGGCTGCACGGCACGTTCTTGACAATGTGCTTCTGGCAGTGACACACTTTGTCTGTGAGGTAGACGCACGGCGGGCACGGTTCCTCTTCGTGACAGTCGTGCGGCATCTTGGGATGGCCGCAGGCGGGTGGTGGTCGAACGCATGGGAAGTTGCAGCGCACCTGGGTGCCGCATGGCACAGGTGGCTCGAGGACGGTGCGGCCGCAATGACAGATGAGCTCTTCGAAGCTGGCTTGAAGACAGGGCGGGCAGGCACCGCGATGGCACGTCATGGGACACTCGTGCAGCCCACACGTCAACGGCTTGGAGCATGGAATCGAGCACTCGTGCAGCCCAGCGGGATCCATCAATTGCAATTCGGCCAGCGTCGGCCGCTTTTTCGACTTGCTCTTTGCCTGGAAGTAGAGCGGACAGCACTGTCGATTGCATTGATGCTTGCCGCAGTGGCGCAAAGATTGGCAGACGGTGTTGCAGAGGACCTCTTGACGGCCTTCGAGCTCTTCTTGCTGGCGCTGGTGGCAGGTACGGCTCTGCTTGGTCTCGCCGCAGCGACATGGCGTCGAGACCGGCACCTGACACGGTGGGCATGGGCCGAGATGGCACCGAGACGGGCAGGGATGACCGCAGTTGGACATCTTGGAGCAAACATTCCCGCATGTAGGGATAGGATCTTGGCAGGAGGTACGCGAAGTGACAGGTTGAGCACCGCACGGGCATGTTTGGACGAGTGACGGCGAGGAAGGGCACACTGGACGAGCAGCGTCTCGTGAGTGACATGCCTTGGAGCATGAATGCACACCGCAGTCGAATGTGCGCTCGCACTGGTCTTCGCATGCGAAACGGCCTGTGAAGCTGGAGGCAATCTCGTCGTCGAAGCTGTCGCGCCGAACGCCATCGCCGCAGCGCATGGTTTTGGTATGCTTGCCACAGAAGCATAGCGCTTCCACTTGAACGGAGCAGGGTTGACAAGCGCCAGGATGGCAGGTGTCTTGACACGAGTGTACACCGCAGTCAAGCTTCTTACCGCAGACATCGCCGCAGGACGTGCCGCGTTGGTGCAGAGCTGAGATGCGAGCCTCCTTCGCGGACGTTTGAGAGCATCGCATCGGGATGGTTTTGGCGCCACAGAAGCATTGCTGGGAGACGGTGACGGCGCAGGGCGGGCAGGGACCCGGATGACAGGCATCGGCACATCCATGAATACACTTGCCTCTACTGCACCGCTGGCCGCAGCCGTGTGGATTGGCACCCCTGCCTCCCTGTGGATCTTGGGTGCGTCCGCACCAGCACCAGTAGATCTTGGGGACATCCTCCCTAGCGTACTGGCATCCAGGACAACGCCACGTTCCGCGACGGGCGCGAATCTCGGGATCCTCTTGCATGGCATTGTGCTCTTCGGCCTTCTTGACGCTGCTCTCGGCCCATTTGCGAACGCAGGGCAGGTGGAGGACCGAGTAGCATTGCGAACAAGACCAGGTCGCTTGACGGGTGGTGACGGTACTGTAGCAGATGACGCAGTCGTACTCTCCAGATGAGAGTTCCGCGAGAAGACGTGAGCGCAGATCGGCGTACTCAACAGGCTCTGCGGTTGCCGGAACCTTGACCACCGGTTTCTTTGACCTCCCGTTCTGTGTTGTTTTGACCGAGCTGTCAGCTTGTTCTGATGATGCGGCAGCTCCGCCGGTGAGCTTGCCGCCGAACTGCTGACGCCGCACTGCTACACGGGTTGGAGCCGCACTTGACGAACCGACATTGGTGTTTGGCTCATGCGCTGCATCTGCGCCGTTGGCCTTTCCGGACTTGTCACCGCCTCGTCTGCCCTTCTTCTTCGATGGTGGCTTTGCGTTGCTTGGCTGGTGATCGGATCGCGTCTGAGACGAGCCATATATTGGGACGGTAGCGGAGCCATGTGAGTGAGCATTGGCGTCGGTTTTCTTTGCTCGTCCGCGGCCACGACCTTGGCCGCGACCGCGTCCGCGAGCCGATTGAGAGGTAGCTGAAGAGCTCGTCGAAGCCTCTGACTGAATCTGCAGACTGTGGATTGCGGGCAGACTGGATGAAGGAGCAGCAGCAGAAGCTGTCGATGCTTCTGCCATTCTCGTGATGATGGTGGATTGCGTCGAGGGCCGTGAAGAGTGGGACAGGCTTATGGTAGCGCTTCCGAAAAGCTGGTCGAGCGAAAGCTGCTGACGGAGAGCAAGCACTCCACGCTCCAGTATGGTGTCAGTGGGATGGTTGTGCGAGTGTCAAGGGTGAGCGAGTCACTGCGGTGGCTGAGTCGAGCCACAAGAAGAACTCATCTCGGATGTCGGTCAATTTCTGCTAAGTCGGAAGTGATGTGTGTTCGGAAGGACTGCGCTGAGCTCATTCATGAACGTCACGCATAGAAGTGGCAACTGAGTCGTGTGCCGTCAAAAAGGACTTTGATAGTGTTATGCCCTAACTTCATACAGCGATATGTCAATCTAGAAATCGAGACCAGTTTGAACGAGACAGCCGATGTCATCTGATCGGGAGATGAGCCGTAGAAGAATTCATCTGGAAATTAGAAGAACGTGGTGGCATATGCCAGCGTCTTCTGTGAAAAAAAATCGCCAAAATGCCGACGCGTTGGAAGTTGAGCTACAATCGACGCACTTGAAAGGCGTCTTGGCTGGGGCAAGTCAGAAGAACTCGGAAAATTGCACCAAAAGCCTAGCGCAGACGGCGGTCAGACCTGTCGAAGAACGATTCCAACCCGTTCCGCCGCCTTCCTTGCGTCAGCTTTGTACCTTACTTTCCACGTACAGTGACCTCACTCAACCTGTCAAGAAAAATTCCAGTCCCACACCGCTTTTTGGCTCGACGGTTTCCTGCCCCTACCAGCGGTGGATCGACATGGAAAGTCGATTTTCTTGTTGGCGACCCAATGAGGGCGTGAGCAGGCGGCGCACCGAACATTTGTCGCTCTCTGCGCATTCGCTGAGCTGACGCGAAACGTACAGTTTCTTCCTGTCTGCAACCGCGAAATGCGTCTGTGCGGGATCAACCAGAATGGCGGAGCGGAGGTGGCACCGGTGGCTAGCAGATGCTGAGTCCACCAGCAGCATGGTACATATAGTCTGAGCCTAGCTCACTCCTTTCCATCTCACACACCACCAATACTCTCGTCTGATATCGAGTTGCACATACCCCTTTTCCGCAACACCGCTACATCAACAGACACAGCTTCGGCTCTCTCCCGCTTACTTCTCATTCACCCCTTTCCCGTCTACACAAAAGGCTCACATCCGTCACAATGACCAAGGCCATCGGTATCGATCTCGGCACCACCTACTCCTGTGTCGCTGTCTGGCAAAATGACCGTGTCGAGGTCATTGCCAACGACCAGGGTAACCGCACCACCCCCTCATATGTCGCCTTCACCGACTCGGAGCGTCTCATCGGTGACGCCGCCAAGAACCAGGTCGCCATGAACCCACACAATACCGTCTTCGATGCCAAGCGTCTCATCGGCCGCAAGTTCGACGATGCCGAGGTGCAGTCCGACATGAAGCACTGGCCTTTCGAGGTCACCTCGGTCGGTGGCAAGCCCCAGATCCGCATCGAGTACAAGGGCGAGAAGAAGACCTTCACTCCCGAAGAGGTCTCGTCCATGGTTCTCCTCAAGATGCGTGAGACCGCAGAGGCCTACCTCGGCGGCACCGTCAAGGACGCTGTCGTCACCGTCCCCGCTTACTTCAACGACTCGCAGCGTCAAGCCACCAAGGACGCCGGTATCATCTCCGGTCTCAACGTGATGCGCATCATCAACGAGCCCACCGCCGCCGCCATCGCCTACGGTCTCGACAAGAAGTCTGAGGGCGAGAAGAACGTTCTCATCTTCGATCTCGGTGGAGGTACTTTCGATGTGTCGCTCTTGACCATCGAGGAGGGTATCTTCGAAGTCAAGGCCACCGCTGGTGACACCCACCTTGGTGGTGAGGACTTTGACAACCGTCTCGTCAACCACTTTGTCCAGGAGTTCAAGCGCAAGAACAAGAAGGACCTGACCACCAACGCTCGTGCTCTCCGTCGTCTGCGTACCGCCTGTGAGCGCGCCAAGCGCACGCTCTCGTCGGCTGCCCAGACCACCATCGAGATCGACTCTCTCTTCGAGGGTATCGACTTCTACACCTCGATCACCCGTGCCCGTTTCGAGGAGCTCTGCGGTGACCTCTTCTCGCACACCATCGAGCCCGTCGAGAAGGTCCTCCGTGACTCCAAGATCGACAAGGGTTCCGTCCACGAGATCGTCCTCGTCGGTGGTTCCACCCGTATCCCCAAGGTCCAGAAGCTCCTCACCGACTTCTTCAACGGCCGTGAGCTCAACAAGTCGATCAACCCCGACGAGGCCGTCGCCTACGGTGCCGCCGTCCAGGCCGCCATTCTCTCGGGTGACACCTCGGAGAAGACCCAGGACTTGCTCCTGCTCGACGTCGCTCCCCTTTCCATGGGTATCGAGACCGCCGGTGGTGTGTTCACTCCCCTCATCAAGAGGAACACCACCGTTCCCACCAAGAAGTCGGAGGTCTTCTCGACCTACGCCGACAACCAGCCCGGTGTGTTGATCCAGGTGTTCGAGGGTGAGCGCGCCCGCACCAAGGACAACAACTTGCTCGGCAAGTTCGAGCTCTCTGGTATCCCCCCTGCGCCTCGTGGTGTTCCTCAGATCGAGGTCACCTTCGACGTCGACGCCAACGCCATTCTTAACGTCTCTGCCGCCGAGAAGGGTACCGGCAAGTCGGAGAAGATTACCATTCGCAACGACAAGGGCCGTCTCTCGTCTGAGCAGATCGAGGAGATGCTCAAGCAGGCCGAGCAGTTCGCCGAGGAGGACAAGCAGGCGCTCGAGCGCACCCAGGCCAAGAACGGTCTCGAGTCGTACATCTACAACGTGCGCAACACCACCAGCGAGCCCCAGCTCAAGGACAAGCTCGAGGCCGCCGACAAGGAGGCGCTCGAGAAGATTGTCAAGGAGGGTATCGAGTGGTTGGACAGCAACACCACCGCCTCGACCGACGAGCTCAAGGACAAGCAGAAGGAGATCGAGGAGCAGGTCAACCCCATCATGACCAAGATCTACTCGGCTGCTGGCGGCGCCCCTGGTGGCATGCCCGGCGGTGCTCCTGGTGCCGCACCTGGCGGTGCTGCTCCCGGTGGCGACGATGGTCCCACCGTCGAGGAGCTCGACTAAAGGTGTTGGTCACAAGCTCAATTTCAAAAATTCACTTCCTTCCCGCTAATGATATCCGTTTCCTGCATTCATTCTATCCCCCATCATTAGCTTGTACTCGTATCTTAGTGTTCCGTTCAATCAGATAGCATTGTCTCACAACCACGTTTTCCCGTCCATGCGTGTGCCAATCAGCCCTAAGATCATGTTCTGAGTTCGTTGGCGTTGACCAGCACGCTCGACCCGTTCATACTTTGTTCTTGAGACGAGTAATAGAGTTTGACATCGATGATTTGTCCTACACGTCGACTCAGATCGGCAGATCTTTTTTAAATCAATAATGCTCTAACAATCTCAGTTTTCGCGGCGAAAGTGCACTTTGCGCGAAAATGTAGCAGTGGACGCGACGCGAGCAAAGGTGCGCGGCAGAACAACACTTTCGAGACTGAGCGTCTTCGTAGTCTCTCTTCTCTCTCCTGCTGTCGCTTCGTATCCTTCATCATTGCGATCATCCTTCTCGACTCATTCATCCGGACGCAACACCATCCCAACGGCTAGAGATACAACCGTCTTGACCTCTCCGCGAGTGTCTCTTCCTTTGATCACTGCTGTTCGCAGTGCAGACCGCCACTATGCAGTCGACGCAGTCGGAGGACTTGCACGTCCAGATCGTCCACTCTGGTCCCACAAAATGTATTCACGCACCCAGATCGGCCAACGTAGAGTGAGTATGCTGCCTCTTTGCGCGCCCATCATACTAAAGACTCGCTGACTCTGACTTCGTTTCCAACTTTTCAACGCTATACAGTCGACTGTTCACCGGCGGAGATGACTTCCTCGTCCGAATCTTGCCTACCTTGCCACTTCCCGGCGTGGAACCTCACCTCATCGAAGACGCAACCGAGCCAGTCACCTCTCTCGATGCTGACGGTCGCTTCCTCGTCACCGCCTCCGAAGATGGCTCTGTTCGCCTTTATCGACACCACCCCATCGACGCTGAAGGCAACCCGACATCGCCTACGGTGCTCCAATCGCTGCTGCGGCGCGAATCATTGCCGTTGCGATGCGTTGCTCTAGAGCGCTTCGTCAAGAACGGTAAGTCTCCCCGAGTAGCCGTCTGCTCCGATGAGCTGATCGTCAAGATCATCGACGTCGAGGATCCAAGGCGCATTCAGCTCCTCGACGGTCACAACAGAGGTCTTCGTTCAGCTTCATGGAGTCCCGTCGCTCCTCTGCTCGTCACTTGCTCTACCGATGGTGTCGCTCGAGTCACCGATCTTAGCGACGTCGAGCCCAAGTTCGTCAAGTCGATCGAAGGCGTCCTTCCCATTACACGTGCCGAGAGCGACGAAGCCGTCGCTGCATGCTGGCATCCTTCGGGCACCTTCTTTGTAATGCCGTCCAAGGCACACGAGCTCGTCGTCATCAGTGCCGCCAACGACTCCTCTGCCTGGTCAAGAACGGGCACCTTTGTCGCCAGCGCCTCTGGAACGGTTCCGACGCCTAGCGGCACCATCACAGCCCTCGCATTTTCGCCCAACGGTCGCTACCTTGCCTCCGCCACCACAAACGGTCAGGTCACCGTGTGGGAAACAGAGAGCAGACAGGCGATCCGGTATAAACGCGCCGATGCTCTCGTCAACGCCATCAGCTGGCATCCGACCAAGGACGCACTTGCTTGGACCGACAACGAGGGATCTTTGGCACGATGGTCCGACGTTGCAACCACAACCAGACCCAGTCCATTCGAAGAGATCGCGTTCGATGTATCCAAAGCGGCACGCGGATCTCGTGGTCAGATCGACGACATCTTCGCCGGCACGGGTCTTTCAGACGATGAGGATGACGATATGGCACGAGACTCTCATCGTGGTGACGGAGATGCTGGTGACGACTTCGTGGTGGACGACGAGTCGCGTCCGTCGAGATACGGCGGAGCTGACCACTCCTCTCGCTCTTACGGTCGAGGCGGACACGGCATGGGCGCTGGTCGTGACGGTGGCATGATGATCGCTGCTACCCGACCTCAGCCCGCATTCCAGTCCACGTCTACCCCCATGCGCGGACAACGTCGATACCTCGCCTACAACCTTCTCGGCTCGGTAGTTGCGGTGGAGCAAGAGTCGCACCAGACCATCTCGTTCGAATCCTTCGACACGTCGGCACGTCGCAACTTCCGCTTCTCCGACATGAACAACATCAGCATGGCCGATCTCGCAAAGCAAGGCATCCTCTTCGCCGCCAAGCAGACGACCGAGCAGTCGAGCAGCGTCTTCTTCAAGCCTTTCGTCGCGGCTAGCAACAATCTGTCTTCGGAGTGGACGTTCAATCTGGATCAAGGTGAGGACGTCGAGGCGGTGGCATTGGGAGGAAGTGGTTTGCGAACCGTCACAGAAGATGGCTGGGAGGATCAGGATGCAGGCAGGTCTGGGGTGGGCGTTGCTGTTGTAGCCACTTCCAAGGGGTATCTGAGGTTCCTATCGGCTAGCGGTATGCAGCTTTACCTGTGGGCGATCGGACATCCCGTGGTTACGCTGGCTGTGGGCGCTCGCACTGCGCTCGTCGTGTATCGCAGGACGGGGCTTCCATCGGGAGGATTCCAGGATCTCGGCTACAAGGTGATCGACATCTCCAACTTCGACGTGATCCAGGACGATGTTCTTCCGCTTGCCAAAGATGCGCACATCAGGTGGCTCGGCTACAACGACGAGCACCAACCTGCCTTCTACGATTCGAACGGAACGCTCTTTGTGCTGGATCGCGCCCACCGCTCGCGCCAAGGACGATGGGTGCCCAACCTCGACACGAAACGCGTTCGTGAGAGCGCAACAGCCGACGCCAGCGAAGCCGCGATGCGTGCTGCCAGTACCCTCGGCTACTGGCCGATCGGTCTCACCTCTTCCAAGCTCATGGTGTTGCTCCTCAAGGGTGGACGCACTCATCCCGAGGTCGACGGCACACGTCACATGATCCAGGAGCTCGAGCTGCAGGTACCCCTCATCCATCGCGAAGGCGGAACCGGTCCGCTGGAGGAGAAGAGCCTTCGCGACAGCATGCTAGCCATGACGGCTCGCGACGTTCGCAACGCTGGAATCGAGGCCAACGAGGACGACGCTCAACTCGACGCAAACACGCTCGAGATGAGCTCGGACAAGGCGCTGCTCCAGCTGATCCAGTTGGCGTGCAAGGCGGACAAGCACGGCCGTGCACTCGACGCTGCACGTGCACTGCACTCGACGAGGACGCTGGAAGCTGCGCTCAAGATCGCGGCCTTCTTCCACCTTTCGAGTCTGGCCGAACGGATGGTAGCGTTGAAGGAAGGACTGGAAGGTCGACCTGAACGCGTGGAGGAGGAGAGTCGACGATGGTGCGATCCTGCGGTTCGGGGTGGACCGAGCTATACGAATCCCGCGCTTGTCGAGGTGATGACCCGTGCAGGTGATCGGGGTGGGAGGGACGCGGTGAGCGCGGCTAGCTTTCGGAAGCGTGCCTCTGCTGCATTGGGTGAGGAGTTCTTGCCGCCGACATCTCGTTCGGTCTCGGGGGTGCCGCGCAGTTCCTCTGCGTATGATGGTTTGAACACGGCATCGCCAGCAGCAGCTGGATACGGTAGCTCGACACGCTCGCCTGCGCCTCAATCCATCGTCGCATCTGCCGACGACTCCTACAGCGGCATCCTGGACGACGAAACTGACTTCTCGTCTTTGGGCAAAGAGAACCTCTACGGCCGAACCTCCGAGAAGCGCAAATCGCCCTCCCACGACGAGTTCTCCGAACCAACCCACGCGGGACGCACACTCGTCATGCCGTCCACCAAATCCGCCAAATCGCTCAACCCTTTCGCACGTACTTCGTCCAACGTCAATGCTCGCGCTTCCGAAAAGCAGATGCACAAGTCCACCTCGTTCTTCGAACGCATCGAGCCGTACGAGAAGGAGTCGTTGAAGCCTTCCGGTAAGCAATCCTTGCTGACTGGATTCGCGTTCCGAAAGGACCAGACTGGTAGTGGTGGGGTAGAGGCGAGGGAGGTGTTTGGTGAGACACAGTTTGCGGATGGGGAGGATGAAGAATCGTTGCAGCTGACGTTGGAGCGTGCGGCGAAGAAGAATGGAAAGGCGACGGACGTGATTAGTGGAGATGCGCTGCCGGAGACGGTGAGGGAGGGCGAGACGTTCGACTCGATGGATGTGGAATCCGCGGCTGTTCAGGTGTAAGCGTGTAGAGGACAGTGTTTGTCTTGGCTTCGTTTCAATTATAGCTTTGCTTCATGTTGAGATCGGCAGCCCTGAGCATGTGCGCGAGACGAGAGATTCTTTGTGTCGCGCAACGTGAGCCTAGCTTCGCAATGACCACGTTCACGCACAACTCTCAACCATCGCACATCTAAACTTCGTGAATGAAATGTATGACATTGCTTGCTGGTACAAAGACTTACAAATCTGATCTCATTCGCAAAGCGAGCCGAACAAAGCAACAGGATCGACGACGTCCCAGATGTCGTCCTTGTGCCTGTGATGGTGGTGAGCTGTCGCCGCTGTCCCAGTCTGTGGCGCTGCACTTCCATGCAACGCCTCCTTCTTCCTGCCGTTGACATCGGCCAACACGGCTTGCGGATCTTTGTAGTCAGGAACCGACAAACCACCTTTTGTCGGTCTCAAACGACCTGCGTTCTCCGCAAGCGTACGACGATCGAGCAACTTCAGTGGGGCGGATTGGTCGATGATGAAGCGGTTGCGGACAGAAACGTCTGCTGCCGCGAGGGTCGCGTCGCTCAAATGAGTGGTTGCTGCCAAACGCGCTGCTCGAGCCAGTTGACGGTCGGGCGAGGAGGCATCAAGTCGACCAGTGTCATCGTCTCCGTCAAGAGCGTGCTCGTCAGCCCACTCTGGGGCCAAAAGTCTCTCCTGCGTGCCTTGACCGATCGGCTCGACGACCGTGTGTGGAGCGACTTCGAGAAGGAACGCAACGTCCGAGACGGTGAGACGCGTGCTTGCAGCGTCGGATCGTTCAGCAGAGCTCGCTTCCATGGCGTCGCGAGATCGCTTGAGTCGGTTGTGGGATGTGCCATTCGCCGCACCGGCCACATCATCGGCATCGGCACTGGTGCTGCTGTTGCCGAACGATGTATCGTGAAGCTGGCCGCTGCTGTCGCTGTCGCGGATGGAGGGAGAAGAAGGCCCGGTCAGGCTGGTGGCAGCCGTGCTGGCGAGGGAAAGCATAGAAGAGTCGGCAAACGAAGTGCCGATCCCAGATGTGCTGGTACGCGAAGAAGCGTCGGACTGAATCGAGCGCACATGCCGAGCAGGACTGCCATGAGCCGAGTTGGCAGCGCTGTCGTCGACATCCATCGCTTCAAGGGCTGGCGAACCTCGGAGCGGATCGGGCATGTAGGAGGCAGGGTCGAGGCTGATATTGTACTCGGCAGCGGGGCGGAGAGGCTCGTTGGTACGGATGCCTTCGGCTCTGTTGGCACGAATCTTGGTGATGATGCTGCTGGCGACATTCTGCAGATGACTCTGAAGCGCCGAAAGAACCATGGCAGCAGCTTGAGGCTGCACGCCTCCCGGCATGCCATTTTCTACGGCGAGCAGCGTCATACGATCCTTGATGCCGTCGAGGTCAGGCAAGTGTTTGGCTTCGACGCATAGGGGAGCCTGCATGGCGCGCATGACGGCTTGTTGGGCGGCTAGAGTGTGCAAGAGGAATGGCTCAGGAACGCGGTTCGGAAAGGCGAGCAAAGGGATGTGGCTTCGGACAGAACAAGGAAGGAGGCGGACACTTACTGAAAGAGAGTTTGCCCCGCACGGCGGCGATCTGCTGGGTTGCTTGGATGGCTTGACCCTTCCAATCTTTGGCACCGATGGCGCTCTTGTACTGTCTTACCTTTCTACGGTCTTCGGCGACCTTGCGCTTCTCTTCGTCCTTGCGTTTCTTCTCAAGCATATCGGCAGCGGAGCCGGCCCATCCAAGTCCGGCAGCTCCACCGACGGCATTCGCGCCGAGTTTGCCGACATTTTCGAGGTTCTTGAGACGCAAGCGCTCCTTGCGAGGGAGGCCGGCGACAAGGTTGCGAAGGCGTTTTCGGCTTGGCTCCTCCTCCTCTTCCTCGGTGATGGTAGTACCATCAGGCAGGATGCGGGTGATGCGTCGCGAGGCGCGGCTAGATGGACCGGGTACATCGGCGCTAGCATTGTAGAGGATACCTAGGATGAGGGCGTTGTGCAGGTGTACTGTTGGATGCGGAGGCGCACAAAGGCGAAAACTGGTCAGCGGCTGCGGCAAAGGGGGAGCATGCAGCATGTCGAAAATTATCGGAGGTGACTTACTGTGCTCGGTCTTGAGTGCCTTGTGGGCGAGCGCTTCGAATTCCGCGCGGTCGATGGCGCCCTTGAGGAACTGAACGAGTGTCTGCCAATAGCGGGCGCCATTCTGACCTAGCGCTACGGCGAGTTTCTGCTTGAGGTCGAAGGTGTCAGCGCGGATGGGTCGATGTGGTGGAGCATTGGCGCTGGCCGTCGAGCTCAGTTCGCGAGTGATGTTGACCATGATCGCGCGCTTCTGATGGGTGCGACGCTGAACCCACTACTGCGGCTTTGGAACGCCGTATGAGCTCCAGCTGCGCTGATGACGGTGGCGGATGGGCGGATGTCGAAATCCGGTGACGGAATTTGTTGACGCCGGCAAAGTGATGGTTGGGTCCAAGCGCAAGCTTGGAAGGATGCTGATCGATGGTGCTGTCGTGTTCTGTGGACTGCCGATCGGACGTGATGCTTAAAGTCGTCGGCGGGTTGGCATTCAGCTGAAGGAAAATCGTGCGGTGACGGTCCGGGATGGGGTAGAGACTTCGGTGTCGGATCTTAGACTACGATGGCGTGCGGATGCGTGTAGACGGAGCAGTGCTTGCTGCGTATGTGATCAGAGACAGAGCGTCCAGAAAGATCGAAGCTGGCGTAGAAGGATGCTGGCGGACGAAATGGAAAGCGGATGCAGGAAGGCGACACGCAACGACGACACCCAGCGTGGAAGCACCAAGCGGATGGATGGTTGCTCGACGAGTCCGGCTCTATGAGGATGATCGCGTTGTCAGGATGTATGAGAACGAAGCTAGCCGCTCGTGGTGGATGTCGAGCCAGCTTTGGATGGATTGAGCAGGAAGGATCCATCCATGAGCATGCAAGTAGATCCATCCGGAGCTGCAAACCCTGGCTGCTCTTCTGTCTCCGCTCTGTTCTCAACTCAGTCGCGCGGATAATGATGCTCATACAATCATGTTCTGCTTCCCACTCTGTTCGCGGGCGGCTAACCACCAAAATTCAATTCGAGATGCATGATCCATCCGCTCTTACACTTTCGCTTGAGAAGAGCAACATTTGGACGCTTGAGCGTTGTTCGCTGGCCAACGCAAGCTTTGATTTCCGTCACTTTCGGCCGGTGAGGCTTTACAGCTCTTTCTTTTTCGGTTTCGAGACGAATTCGGATCCAGCAAAGGCAGTTGCGGCCGGAATAAGACTCGCTCTGAACGCGATCCAAGGTCGAGAACACTTGCTTCTTGCTCTGCTCACCGTCACTACAGTTCAATCGTTTTGAGCCTTTGCACTCCTTAATGGCCATCGACAATCACTCCTATCGCTCCTATCCAATTAAACGAGAAGAAGTGGCAGTCCGGATGGATTTCACCAACCTAATCGGATAAAATGCTGAAAAAGCAGCCTTCGGACTAGACAATTGCATCACGTACGAGAGCAACGAAGCAGGACCCTGCATAAGTCGATTCAATGACCGCGGTACCGCTGTGTATCACAATGCGGATTCGAACGGCAATGAGAATGCGGTGAGAGAGGTGAATCGCAAGGATTGAATCCCTTCACAGGAGTTCGAGATGCGCAATCTGACCGGATGGCAGCGAAGGCTCGGCAGTCTTCCGGATCTCGGATATGCAATCGTCCAGGCGAGAGGCCCGCGCCTCTTCAACCAAAAATCATCCGAAGATCTGCATCTGAGAAACTATCGGGGGAGATTCCGCTCTAACATTCAGACCGCAATTTAAATCGTAAACTTTGTCCTACTTAGGCACTACGAGCCATTCCACGACGCACAAGATCCGACAAAAGTGATGCACCTCTGCATAAGATACCCTTGATCGTTTTGGGACGAGTGCTCCGGCATTGTCGAGGTCGTCTGTGCACGATGCAAAGATCCTGAGCCGGCGGGTTGTCATTGGGAGGCCAAGTCACGTGATGTCATTCGCGAAAAGCCGACAAAAAAGAACAACACTTTTCGAAATGTGGGACAGGTACGCGTAAAGCGCTCACTGCGTTGAGCTGCCTGATTTGTGCGCTCAGCTTTTGGCGTGTATTTACCCTGCCCGACACACGCTCGCTCGCACGCACGTCGACCCCCACACGCTTTCGTTGCGCAGACCCACTCCATACCATCCTCTCTTACTACACACTTCACAGGCAGATACTGCTTGCCGGAACGAACGCAAATATCCGGGGAGTATACGGCAGCTGGCAGCACAGACGACGGCTGTCGCATCACCAAAGGAATGGCTCAATCATAGATCCTGGACACCGCATCTACTCGCTCTCATCGCCCCGCATAGTCCGAGGATTCGCTAGAAACACGCTTTACCTGCTGCCCTTCCTCTTCGACATGTCGACCACATCACCACAAAAGCGCAGAGCTACGGCGATGCGCAGCAGCAGCATGCTCAATCAGCCCATGCGCCAGACTCGATCTATGGCAAGAATCTCGGATCTGAATCACTTCACCGAGCTATCATCAAGCTCGAGGTTGGTCGAGCAACGCCACCCTCCTTCCTCATCCTCATCACATCCACGGAATGAATCACCTCGCAAAGCACGAGCGAGCCAAGCTGCTGAGCTGGAATCATTCGATCCCGATACACCGGATACCAGCCTGGCTGCATGCATGGAGAGTCCCGTCAAGGGCAGATTCGACGACTTCGAGTTCGAGTTGGAGACCAGCAATCCGGAGATTCCGAATCGACGCAGACGGATTGCGCCGCCGCGTCAGTCATCCCCATCTGATGACGTGGGTCTGCCTCGCTCCAAGACGTCAACCAAGATCGACCGGAGCAGCGCACCTTCCGACAACACTCTGATGACCAGCCGCAAAGAGAACTCGCCGAAAGCACCGTCGGAAACATTCCGACCCTCAGCAAGTCCGATAAAGCCAGTCGCCGCTCTTCCGCAAGCTTCTCGGCTGCATGGTCCAACTCCTTCGCTTCGTACATCCTCCAACACCACGGCACCGAGCTCGAATACCCTTGAATCCACAATCTCAAGCAGAGCCAGCTCGGCAAAGCCGCTTCACGGTTCAGCATCCGACATCAAACCGGTCGGAAGCAGCCGAGATTCGAGTCATCGTCTCGTCTTCGGCTCATCCGGTGTCAAGTCGGATGCTGCCATCAAGCGCAATCCCTTCATCGATGATGCCGATGCCAACTCCCTCGCCATGCTCGGCGAGCCACGTCACTCCCCTGTCAAGCGATTCCAGGCCAAATCCGAGTTCATCATCTCTTCACCGGATCGACCCGATCGCAAACCTATCAATCTTCTCGAGCTCAAACCGTCACCTGGAAAAGCTCAGCGCGGCATCTTCCGACACAACTCTGCTCAGGACGATGAAGACGATGACGATGATGATTGGGATGAAGGGTCCAACACCGTGGATGAGATCAGGCTTGTGAAAGGACCTGCACCCAAGCGGGACGAGGCTGTCAACCGCAAGGACCAATTGCCGTCTTCGTCTGGCTCGACTGCATCAGCATCTTCCTCCTCGAACACCAAAAAGCATTTCATGCCACGATCTACAACGTCGCTGGATGTGAAGCATACTCTGTCTTCCGAAACGTCGGACGCGCTCGCCAGTCTCGAGGCTTCACTAGCCCGACTCAAAGCCAAGACTCGAAGTCCTCCAAGCTCAGGCTCGACTGCAGTCGGCATCCAGAAGAAGCAGGACAGTGTCGCAACTGCAGAGACAGCTCAGAAGCGCGAGCTGGGGACCGCCCGACCGTTCGGTATGACCTCCAGTCGCACCATGAACTTTCGCACTGCCAAGAGTATTGCAGGTGGCAGCGATTCGTCTTTTAGTGGACGATCTAATGCGGCAGACCAGAGCAGCGACAGTGGCGGTTTCAAACGTCCCTCTGGTCGCATCTCGGCCCTCGCCAAGTCTCGCGAGACGAGCTCGGACCTTCGGTCGGTGAACAACCCTAGCCTGGCGAGCTCCAAGTCGATGATGTCGTTCGGAGCTCCGAGACTGCCTGATTTCAGCGGGCTCGCTGGCAAGTCTGCGTCGAGGCCGCCGGTGTCAGGATCGCGTACGTCGAGTCTCGAGATTGCTTCGAGCAGTCTCTCGAGAGCCGAGGAGGACGCTGCTCAGGAGGAAGAGGTGGCTCGCCTGGCGGAGGCGAAGAGGCAGGCTGAGATCAAGGCTGCCAAGCGTAGATCCATGTCGTCGCTGTCCAGTGGTATGCCACCGCCTCAAGCTGTTCACAGGAGGGAGTCAGAGAACGCCAGATCATCGACGGCCGCCGCTGCCGTTACGAACAAGCCATCCGCTACTCGCTCCGCATCCGCCTCCTCATCCTCATCGTCGGGCGCAGCATCCTCTTCCGCTGCAACAACCGCAGCACCTTCCCGACCACCAACAGAAGCCGAACTCGCCGAGGCCCGTCAAGCAGCCAAAGCAGCCCGTCGACGCTCGCTCTACACCTTCGTCCCCACCAAACGCGAAGACGGTGATGCCGACCGATCCACCGGCAACGTCTCTTCCAACCTCCTCGCCATCGGTTCTGCGACCGATGGTTCCGAAGGCGATGCATCGACTTCAGCACCGAAGAAGCAACGTTTCCTCCGCGGTCTCACCGTACTCGTCGATGTACGCGACCAGGATGGAGAGGACGCCTCGGCGTGTTGGATCGACATGCTCAAGAACGCGGGTGCCAAGGTGATGGTGAGGTTTGGAGAGAGGAAGTTGACGCACATCGTGTACAAGAGTGGAAGGCCGAGTACGTTGCATTCGTATCGTGCGTTGGTGGATCCGAAACCTCATGTTGTGGGGATTGGGTGGGTTGTGGCGTGCTTGGAACAAGGTCAGAAGGCAGATGAAAAGCCGTATTTGGTGGAAGTTGCTAAACAGGCCATCTTCGCTCAGGTAAGTTCAGCTCGAAGACACTATGACCGAGACGATTAGGAAGATAAACCAAATCGCTGACATCAACCTTTTGTGTTTGCTTTTTCTTACGACGAGTAGCGACGACGTTCATTGCTGGCACCGAAACAAGCGCCAGCTTCGGCCAACATTGCGATTCGGGAGCGTGAGTAGAGCCCTATCTTCTCTCTCGACTTTTTTCTGTGAGCCTCTCTATTTCTCTGTCCACCTTTCTACTTCGCTATACATCCTCTTTTTGCGCGACCTTCTTATGGTGTTGCCTATAATCTTCTCTCGTACCTGCAGCACGTACTGACTTGAATTTGCCTCCCTTTCTGATCCCTGACAGTGCCAGAAGATCAACTCAAAAATGTAGAAGAGGCGAGGAGGAAGCTGCTTGCTCATGCACCGGCAGTTCCGAGTCCACTTAGACGGAAGATCAGCTCTCGTACGGTACTTGCAAGTCGCTTGGCTCGAACATCTCTGGATTCGTCGCCATCACGTTCTGTGGATGGCGCAAGTGGTCAGCAGGCGAGCACTCCAGGTGACAATGGGACCGAAATTGGCGACAACGATGCGCAAGAAGATGCGCTGCTAGAATCATATCGTAAGAGAGTTGGATCGGTTCTGTCACCGCGCTCGGCTGCAGTCCTTGCCTAGGTCTCGTGTTGGCCCGTTCTGTCATCATATGATACCCGACCTTTGCAATGCTCACGATGACAAATGGTCAGTTTCCGACGGCCTCTCCTGAGTCTCACGGCTCGGGGTGGTGATCAATGACGCGCAGTGACTGAGCGCTTAGCTACGAATCTGACGAGGAGCCCGGGGAAGCGGGACGAAAAAGCCGCAAGCGAGCTGTCGCTCGATAACTAGCTCGACTGTGGTGTGGAGTTCAATCGAGTTGTTTTACCCGTCGCAGTGGTTCAGCCGCGTGGCAGTACAACAGAGTTGGAAATTTGGACGAGTCTGACACAGACGCTCTGTGCACCCAGCAGAATCGCATTGCCCTGAGCTGCGACGGGAGACACGGGTGTGTGCGAAAGAAAGAGCGTGAGGATGAGCGGCGGCCAAGTCTGCTCAAGGAAGGCGCGACCGTCTCGGACTCGATGCGGTCAACAGCGGTGGATGCCGGATTGTCTCCGATTCAACAAGCTTGGGTACGCGCGGCCTCGACGAAACCGTGGAACGAGGCTCGAGGCAAAGTCAGTCCTGTTGTAGGTCTCGATCAACGTCGACGAGGTTGAAGCTCCGCTGTGCTGTTCGATGAACCAGATGAGACCGTCCGGGCTTTCGAGCAAAACTTCAGGCAAGCGAATCCGAGGGTCCCGAGAAGACGGCCGTCCGCGTCCGGGATTTCAAAATTTGCTTGACGGCGACACGATCACGGTTGAACTCGCCATGGAAATCCTAACAATGGGAGGGGAGCTCTTTCCTGTGTCAAAGAGCCGAGATCGCTTCTGTTCGGATCCGTTTCTTTGAGCGAGGAGGCCATCATCGACACAGATCATGTCTCATGCCCAGGAAAGATCAACGACGAAAGCGATGCCCCAGATGTACCAGAAGCGTAGTGTAGAGACATAGGAAGATGGAGTGGAGGCCACAGTTCGAATTTGTTCCGTTTCTGCGGTCATCGGAAAACGGTGAGATGACGATAGAGTGCAGAAATAGAAACCCTGGATTCGCCCGGGCCAAGTGCCGTGTGGACGAGTGACGGCTGCGCGTCGAAGATCTGCCGCTGAAAATGGAGGACAACCAGCATCGACGGTCGATCGCGCTTCGGTTAGGAAGCCTGATCCTTGACCGTTCGCTTAGAGCAATATTTTGCTTCAGCTGTCCTCAACGCCAGATGGGACATCACTTGGCATTCGTAAGTCGGAGCTGAATTGACCTCTGTCCCCGCAGAGTAAAGTATTTCGACAGGCACGCGACCACGACCGTTCAGCGTCTGCTGATGATCCTTGGTGACGACGGCGAAATAGCTCGCCGATGACCATGTTAACTTCCCCGTTTGTTTTCACGGGAGCCGCGGGGTGGCTTGGCCGGGTTTGTCTCACACCTGGTGAAGGTGAGGCTGGTCGTACCTGCGGCGGGGATTGGTCGAACCGTCCGCCGCATCGAATCATGCGCGCAGGGCGGCATCATTGAACGGTTTCGTTCTCAGCCCTCTCTGTAATGGTAGCGAGCCAACGGGTCACTCCACGGATGCACCAATCGCCTCGCCCTCGCCTGCAGCGCAAGATCGATGCTGTTCGTGTGCATCGATGTCATGTGGATTTCTCCCTGTGTCGCCGACTCGAACTGCTCCATCATACGTCGACTCGCCGCCCTCGAGGGAGCTAAGTACGCTTTACACAGGTACCACGTAGTTACGAGCGAGCTGAAGGGAACGATGAACGGGAATAAACAGGCATTGAGACGACAGGTCATCTGTGAGCTCGGGTAAGAAAGAAGAGTAAGATGGGAAGCGATGATGCGCTCTGCGCGTTGACCATCGAGCTCGTCCCTAGGCGAGGCACCGCTTGATGAAGCTGCCGTCAAAATGATCCTTAACACCGGTCAGCAACCCGCTTATGCTGCTCTGCTCCTCTGAAGTATGGCCACCCATAGGCTTCTGCAACAGACATCGTTTGTCAGCGAAGAGGCATTATCACGCACGCACGCTTGATTTTAAAGGGATGAAGAAGAGGTTCAAGTGTCTGCGAGTGTATCTGAGCGAGCAAGGATGCTCAACCCGAAAATCACACGGCGTTGCGTTGGTGCAGCTGCGAGATAAGTTAGCTGCGTTGCAACGCCACTAACTGAAGAAGTCGCTGCAGTCCACCGAACTCCGACATCAGGCGCTGTACGGAGAATTTTATCCGTCCTTTTTTTTCCCATCCACAGAGCGACAGACAACCTTTTCGATCCGGATACCCCGACGAGGACGTGCCGCTTGTGAATGTCGATATGGTCGTCATCGTCTTCGCTTGGGTTCAGGGCTGGGATCGGGCACCTCGAAAGACCAGCTCTCTCCCGACACGGCTACGCCTAGCACGTTATACGGTGAACTCTGTGTTGGACAAGGGGGTGTTGCCAACACAAAGAGAGGGCGCATCCTTTGCGAGCTGCAGCCAAGAAGAGATGCAAATCTCGAATACCAAAGGGCGAAGGCTGACTGTGACTTCTATGGTAATGCACACACACCTACACAATAGCCTGACCCTTACAACTGAACCGAAGGCCATCTCCGCCGTGGAAGCGGCTAAGCCGACACGAAACAGAGGATGCACTGTAGATGCGGAGGAAACAAGGTCATTTGAGCTGATGGTTCGCTTATATTAATAATAACACCTGACGCAAGCACGAAGTCATCATCGTCCATGTACCTCAGGATCTGACCAGACTTCAGCCACTTGAACAGCCAGGATCGAGAAGTCAATCTTGTTTTTTTTTGTTTTAAAAAAAAAACACAAAACACAGCAAAATAATGTATGTGCCAGCCGTCAAAAGTTCGAGTTGGAACGACAAGCTGTTGAGACAAGGCTGAGACGTTGCTTTGACAAGCAAAAGGTGGCACAGAACAGCGCCTCTCTTCTATGAGACGCCCCGGGTGAGCCCACCGGCCGCGCCGACACTATTCCCATGCCTGCCGATGGACGAGGCGGCATCAGATCGACTCCGGTCGCAGCCATCGGAGAAAAAGCGAGCGAGCCTTGAGTCGATCCGTGGTTTGGCGAGAAGCCACTTGCTTGGCATCCCGCCGGACAATTCGACTTGTGATGTGTGTGCCAGCAATGGTGGACGGCTTTTGCCTCGCTCGATGATAAGCTAACCGTATCAGTTCGACTTGCGGACCTAAGCATGCGCTAACGCTGCTCGTCATCAGCTACGTTTAGTCCGGTTTTGCTTTTCCGAACGCGCATTGACTTGACGGTAACGCACTGATGCACTAAGTCGCTCTGGGACACTGTAACTCGAGCCATTGCTAGCGACTTTCTTCGTGCTGGCATGAGCGCCGTGTTTGACAGTGCCGGATCACCACTACACCCTTGAACCACACAGCGGTACAATCACAGACCTTTCCTGCCATGCCCTCCGCTGTCAGTGCTTCGCATGTACTTCACCTGCGAAACTCCGTACCACTGTGGCTCCAGTAGCAAGACATCGAGAAGGTCACTTGTTGGCGCAAGCAAGCTCCACTACGCACTATAATCTTATATGCTTCCTACCTTCCTCCTCGCACCCTCTGCCCGCATCCCCTCCTTGCCGACCATTCCTTGATCACCATCACCACAACCATCGCTGCACCCCACCAGCCAGTCTTGTTACAACCGTCTGCTCGATCTTCAGCTTGGACATCGACTCCCTAACAACGTGTTGCGTGCGTCGCAGTCAGCAACCGAGTCTTCATTTCGACCCTCGTCCCTCGTGTAGCGCTTGCCCAAATCGTCTTCATCTCGCTCGCATTCGTTCGCTATTCTGGCTCGCTTCTCTCCGCTAGTCTTGATCAAATCTCATCACCCCTTCGCGCCGTGTCCCTAGCTTCCCTTCTTGGATCGCTCTTCCTCGCCCTCGAGCCGTCGCCTATTACCTCAACACGTATCTCCGAGCACAGACCGCCTGTTTTCGCGATTCGCCACCATTCTAGCCCAGGGACAGCTCCTTGCGTCGCTCTGATAATCCCAGCAGGCTGTCTCTCCGACGCAGATGCAGTGCACTTAAAAGACAGGACACCTCGCGGGATACTTGTATTCGCGCCGCTCCTAACACAACCTCCTTGTCATCGCTGAGACCAGCAATTCTCTAGCGCTTTCATTCGCCCAAGATGGCATCAGCAGTCGCAGTAGCCATGCCTGTGCCTCCCACAGCCGGCATCAAGGCAAGACCAATGCTCTCGATCGACCCAGCCGTCCTAGCAAAGCCATCGACACCAGCCTTTGTCGTGCCCACCATCCTCATCACGCCTCCCGACGCACCTCCACAATACTCGACCAGCGTCCCAGAACAGAAGTACGAAAAGTCGGTCCTTTTCGTACCAGTAAAGACCGAGGAGCTTGGTTGGGATGAACATGGTCTGTACTGGAACGGCACATATGCCTATCCCGTCCATCAGATCTACAATAAAGAAGGTCAGCCCATTGGCAGACGGCGCAAGGGTCCGCACGGCTACCGCTTTGAAGAGTACTACGACAACAAGAAGCCCCGTCGTGGCTCTTCGCCGCATTCTTCAGCCTCGTCGTCGTCCTCTTCACCCTCTTCAGCAGCGGCAGATGATACCGTAGAAGAAGCTAGCGTCCGTCTTGAAGAGCCGGCGCCACAGAGGATCGAGTTCACGGCCAAGTCTATCGTTCCGGAAGAGCAAGCTGAAGGGCCAGTGCCCGAGCCCATGGAGGAGGAAGCAGAAGAGCTCGTAAGCCCAACAAGCCCGACTCTGTCTGTCGCATCGGACTGGGCCGAGACCGAGGATTCGAGTTCTATTTGCGATGATTCGAGCTCCCTGTGGTCGCGCAATGATGCAGCCTCGGACGACGGCGAAAGCAGATGCACCTCACCGGGTGTCATGTCTCCACCCATGGACGTCGACACTCCAGCAGAGTTGCAAGTAGAGACACTCAGCAAGAAGCTTTCGGATCTGCCCGCAGCCAACAAGGTCAACAAGACTTCCTGGCTCTCGCTGGGTACGCTTCCTTCGTCTACAGCATCGCCGTCATCGGCATCGTCTTCGTCAGCAGCATCTTCCAGATCGCAATCACTTCCGGTGTCACGTGTCACCAGATCCAAACCAGCCCTCGAGATCTCACGCAACCATCGAGCCACTTCCAGCCCAATCTTGGATCCCCCGCAACGAGAGCATCGTAGACACAGCACTCCCATGGCTTTCCAGTCCATCATTCAGGATCTGACCACATCGCCCTTCGCATCTTCTTCGTCGACGTTGTCCGCCAAGGCACCGTATCGATCAGCAACACTTCCACGATCAACATCACGGACCGTATACACACAAAGCAAACTGGCAGGCAGCGTCTTACGACCTCCACCACCGCAGTACACTTCCGCTCCACGCAACACGCATGACGACCCATCGTCGTCGTCGTCGTCGTCGTCGTCGTCGTCAAAGTTCTCGAGTAGATCGAGAAGCGAAGCATGGCACTCGACCCCGGATTCAGACTTTGCAGCTGGATGGGCTTTTGAAAATCCCTCCTCCGCTCCTATGGCTAATCACTATTAGATGAAGCTTGTTGAGCATGAACGATCTTGATACCAAACACAACTCTTGTTAGTAACTGTATTTGTACCCTCTCCTATTTGCTACCTGTAATCTTTCACAACCATGAAACAAGCCTGCTGCGTGTGTCCTGCTGAAACGTGACGTGGTCTGACAAGCAGACCTTTGCACTCGCCCGAAGCACAACCCCAACGTCTCAAAAACAAAACCCAACCATCGCCACTCTCAATGCTTTCCATTCACCTTCAACCACAACCACGACTCTCGCGATCTAAACAAACCGGAGTTCACAAACAACGTGTTAACTGATGGTACAGGATGTGTGTGTATATCTGCCTAAAAGACTCGCCACTGAAATGAACTCGCTCCATCTACTGCACAGTGGTGGCGACTGGTCGCGGCAAACCCTGCGGCGAAGGACTACCTGGATCGCGATTCGTCGAGCTGCCCGGACCTTGCGAAGCTGCCTGCTGCGCCGAAAGCTTAGGCGTCGACACGGATCGGATGCCCGAGTCATCGCCGGCTCCCTTGACCGTCATGTGCGATTCTCCTGCGCCGTCAGACGACGCGGATCGTTCGAGCGCTTCCGCCTGCAACGCGTGCACGGGATCTCGCGAGCTGCTGTGCGAAGGTGTCGGGAGTGCCGATGATGTTGCGCTAGTGTGATTGGAAGCATCTACGCCATTCGGACCGCCGGCGGCTGCGGCTGCCTCGGCCTGGTGCTGCGCTGCGCGACGCTTCGCGTCCTCGAGTCCTTGCATGTTCAGAGACATGGTCGCTGCTGGGCTGCTCGAGACCGAACCGACAGGCTTCAGCGCATCCGCTTCGCTTGGCGTCAATCCCGGCGGCAGCGTGCGTCCCGAAGGACTTCCAGCTGTCAAGGCCTCTACATCGATGCCTGCTTGCCTCATGGCCTGTTCGATCTCGCCTTGCACGACGATGCCATCGATCCAAGTGTGATCCAGCAGTTCGCGCGCTCCGGCTCGCTTCTCGGGATGCAATCGAAGCATCGGCATCAGGAAAGACGACAGCTCGTTGGCCTCGTTGTACGGCATCAGGTACTTCTCCTGCAGCACCGAGATCAGCGGCCAGAACCGCAGCTTGTGGATATGTCGGAGCTCCCCGCGTCGATTGAAAATGTCGGCGCTGTACTTGCCGGCGAACGCAAGACTCTTGGGGAAGTCGCCAAGGAGCTCGATGATCTGGGCAACGTGGTCGTCGTCCTTATTGTACTTTGTGCCCGCGGCAGGATCAAAGAGGTAGTCGCCGGTCAACAGCTCGAAAAACATGCAGCTTGCCGACCACATGTCAGCGCTGGGACCCCACTTTGCACCCAAGATGACCTCGGGACATCGATACTGCCGTGTCTGAATATCGTTGGTAAAGTGGTGGTCTACCCAGCACGCATTGCCCAAGTCGGCAATCTTGACCGTAATGCGCTCCAGCGAGCTCGGGTCGTACGGCGGCGGAGGAGGAAGCGTGTTGGGATCTCCGGCTGCGACCGCTGGTTGATGCATTTCCTGGTCCATGGGTGTTGCCTCCTGGCGGTCGGGAGGGCTAGGCGAGTCCATCGACATGGGAGAAGGCGAATCGGTAGGGTCGGCCGTCGCATCAGCTTGCTGACCTGTCGCGGTTGACTCGGATGCTTGCGGTACACGTGGTGCTCCCAGCGAGAGCAGCGAAGGGCCCTTCTGCTGAGGCGCGCCTGTGGTCATCCTGCTGCCAAAGGAGTCCGCAGGCAAGCTGCTCGATCCCTGAGTACTGAGCTGCGAGATGCCGTGAGCCACCCCGTCGGACGAGTTCTCCCTCTCTTTGCTGTTTGCGAGAGACCCACCCTTCGATCCGGCGGCCTCGCTGCTCGCGCCACTGCGGAAGCCATTCTCGCTATCGCTGATGCTCGGCTTGTCAATCTTGGACATGCCGAATGCCCACTTGTCGAACATAGGACTTGAGCCTAGACTGCTGCTAGGACTAGGCAAAGGCTGAGAGCCGGTGATGAAGATGCCGTCTCGCCTGGGTGTCTGCGTGCCACCGCGGCCTTGACTCGGCGGGACACCGACCAGCTTTGTGGGCACCGCGGCTGGATTGGACCGCAACTCGGCCTCTACGACCGCCTCGACGTCCTCGATGCAGATGAGCACGTTCTCGGGCTTGAGATCAGTGTGGATGATGCCACACTCTTGGTGCATGTAATCGAGACCGAGGAGCACCTGCTTTGCGATCTGCTTGACAATGTGAGGCGGAACACCACGGTGCTGGTAGCGCTTGATCAAACCAAGTAGGTTCTCGCCGAGCACCTCAAACACCATGCATACGTGCGAACCGTTGGGACCCTTGTGACGGAAGTGGTCAAGGAGCGAAACGCAGTGTCGTCTGCCTGGGTGATTCGGATTGGCCGAAACGAGACGTTGAAGCAGCTTAATCTCGTCGAGTGCCGTCTCTGTGTAGTGCGGCGCGCTCTTCACCACCTTAAGCGCTACGTGCCTCTTCATCTTGTTATCCTTTGCAAGCCACACGGTGGAGAAATGACCCCATCCGAGCTTGCGAACGATGAGATACCGCCCGTCCGAGAAGGTGTCTCCGACATGCACAGGATGATACCCGCCCTTGCCGTAATCTTCCAGGTCCTCCTCATCTTCTGTCATGACAGAGCCCATATCTGACGATGCGTTCATCGAGGATGGCCCGAAACTGCCAGCTGCTGTTTGTTCTTGCGATTCGCCCGATATCGAGATCGAGTTGGCGGGCATAGCTGGAGGGTGATGATGTGGTCCGCCAGCCATTGGGAGTGGTAACGCGGAGGTAGCGCCGGGTGTGCTGACAGGGGATGGACCTGGGGTGCAGGTGGAGGTGATCACGTTGCTGTAGCCTTTGTCGCCGTGCTCGTTTGATGGACTGTACGTAAAGAAACGAAATGGAGCGTGTCGATCGACACAGAAAGACGGAAGCGGGTAGATTATGTGTCAGCGTTAGTTGGTTCTGTGCATGAGAAGGACGGCAATTCGGGAGCTGAATGTAGTGTTTGACTTCAGACCGAAGCTCGTCTGGACAGTTTGGATCGCATTCGCAACTCCGGTGTGCCTTTCGCAGCGACTCGCCACTCTTACACTCGAACGAGGCAGCGCGGAGCAGCAAGAGCGGCCGCGCATCTCGTGAGTGACGAAAAAGGTGACCCCTCGAGTTGTTGCAACCCAGCGCGTCCCTCTGACCATCGTCTGTCAGGCTCGGCGTGCTGGCAACATGTCCAAATCGGCCCAAATCCGAAACAAGCTATCTGAGCCCTTCCCGGCGGAGAACAGGCTTCGCCGCGAGCGGAAAAGGTGGGAGCGGAATGGAAGCGAACACTTACCCTGCAGACGACATGTTGGGTGAGATGTGGCTCTTAAGATCGGCAAGAATGCTTCCGAGCGGCCGACGAATGTAGCTGCACCTCTGTGAAGAGCTGCCGAAGAAAAGAGCAGGATAAACTTGATGAGTAACGCGCTAAGAGGCCTGGCCGGCTAGCGAGACGCGGGGGCGAAAGATCGAGCGTGTATCTAGATCTTTTGTTTCTCGGCTCCCGTCTTGCTCGCCACCGTTGTACTAGGCGTGTGGAAAGGCGTAGACTGAATAAGCTCGTGCCAAGCCTGCAATGGAGATCGTCGGTGTCGAAGGCTAGATCAGAGAGCGTGGGCCTGTACTGGATCGGAAGGGTCTCGTGACGCTCGCTGAAAGGAGAACTATCAGCTTTGGACGAGCAGCGATGCGCAGAGACAATAGATCTTTGCGTGGAAACGAAGTCGACTGATTAGGCTCGTCACGCTGACGGATGGCGAAGGAAACAAGTCCGGGTGAACAGATCCTGGTAACTGGTATGCGATGCGCCGATTGCGTGAGTGGGGCGCTGAGGGGATCCGTTGGGCAGAAGCTTCGTCCACTGGTTCGAGTCGAGTTGAACCTGAAAGGTCGGGGCGGTCGATGGAGCAAAGGGGCGGAGCGAGCACAAAGCTCTCAGTGCTGCTCGGCTGGTGATGATGAAGGTGGTGGGTCCGACGGGGACACAAAGGACGTGCCGACGATTAGTGGTGTTTGGTAGCTTGATCGCGACGGCGACGAAACGTAACGAGGAGATGGAAGAGGAGATAGGGACGATAGATGATGATGGAGGATAGCGTCGGGTAACAAATCGAGAGAGAGGGAGAGCGTGAGAGAGGCGGATGAGCAGCCGAGTTGCCAATCGATGAAAGCTCAACAACCGGAATCGCGCGGAAAGCGAGTGTATGAACGAAGTGTGATGCAGCAGTAGAAAATTGGCGGCACACAATTGGGCGAATCCAGCTACCGAGCAAAGGCAGGTCCTTGCGGAGCGCAGCAGCAGCAGCAGTAGCAGCAGAGTTAGCAGCGGATGATCCACCGGCTGCAGAGTGGAGAGATGGGCAGATAAATCTCCAGGCGAAAATCCAGGAGAGTGAGCAGGCAAGTGAGCAGCGGAGGATTTAGGGCGCATCAGCCACGAGCACAAGCTGAAAGGCGAGCGCGGTGATGCAGAAATGTAACTTTCTGCAATTCAGGCGCGATTCTGCAGCCAGAGAAACGGTGGAGACCGACCACGGCGATGCGGCAAGTCGGACGAGCCGAATCAGAGGCTGGGTTTTTCGAATCTGACGCTCACTCACTTGGCTCTCAGGCTCGCATTTTGTGATTGCGCCAAACGAAGCCCTGTCGTAATTGAGCGCGACGAGGCGGCGACGCGCTGCTGCACCGACCCGGGAGGTTGCAAAGTGGATGTCCTGAGACAGTGTAGATCGAGGTCAGATCTACGGCTCCAGACCTGTCGCCTGAAAATAGGAGAATTTCGGGAGTGCGAGTATGGACGGCTGGCACTGTGAAACAGCTGTTGGATTTCAACAGAAAGCTTTAATTATTCAAACAGAAATAAAAAATAAAAGGGAGACGTTCAATCGATTTGACGTGCGCCAAAAGAAACACCACATGAGCCGCCAATTGAGCCGTACCTTCCGCGCAAGATCGAACACGAAGCTATTATCAACACACGATCCTTTCTCTCGCGGGTGCTGTCAGGATCGTTGGATGAGCTAGTCTCTCTGCAGCAAGCTGAACGGATCAGATCGACTGCGTGACGAGGAGGGGAAGTGAGAGTGGACGCAAAGCGTCAAAGAGCACAAAAAGGGCGTTCCGACACTTCGACCTAGCCACTTCTGCTTCACCCAAGGCAGACGCAGTGCGTAGATCCCGACCGCCACCGTTACACATACACACATCGGGAATGGGAGCGAGAAGGGGAGCTGAGTGTCGGTCGGACGTCGGTACTGTATGTTGATTGAGAACGGACTTGCAGAGGATTATCGTTGTCGTTGCAGCTTTTCATTTGCAGCGACAGCAGCCGCGGGAGCTGAAGGCTAAGGTCGTGTGGTCGACCAGGTTAGGGAATTTAAAGATGAGACCCACCAGATCAGCGGTGCGAGATATCCGAGAGAGGGTTGATTACACTTCACTTTGAAAGCAAATCTCGCCCTTGTAAGTTTTCAAAATTGATCTGCGCCCTGGTGATACAGTATATTGAACCATTTCCGATATTAATTTATAATATATTAGAAAACAAGAAAGAACCGAGAAAGAACCGAGCCGTGACACACTTTACGTCTGGTCCCTCGTCCATATTCTCACGTCGAGCGCAAGAAATATCTGCCGAAAGAGACCTTGAGACCGCGAGTCGATTGTAGCCATGCTCCTGGACAGCCAGATCTGCCTCGCGGATTTGCCCCTTTCGAGCTACATGTCGGTCGGGAGACGACAGGAGACACCGAATGGCGGATGCCAAACATATGGCGCGTGGTTGAGCAGCTTGACTGTCTTGCAACTCTCGGGTCGTGTCGTGTCTCAGGTGATGCACACTTTATGCATGACCCTGTGTCGTGCTGCAGCTGGCGAGGCGTACAAAGAGACCGACTACAACAACAGGGACAACAAGGGGGTCAACAACAAAAGGCGGTCAACAGCCACTTACACACGGCGACGCACACGGGCCACAGCCGAGCGCCACTGCGCCGCTTTGAGCAAGGTGGCCAGTTTGTTTGTACCGCTTCAACTGGTTCAGTCGCACGTCGGTGCAGCACGATTCATGGGCTACAACCATTCGGCAGCTCCGCGGCATTGCTCTGTCTTGCCAGCGTGAGAGTCCAGACCTCTGCCATTCAAGCTGGCCCCTTGCTTTCACATATCATACACAGATCGACAACGAGAGTCTTGTTACTGAACACAAGACGACGGGCTGCAGATGCGGGGCCTCCAGCTCAATAATGCTGAGGTGTATAGGATCACGCTCAACGAAGCTACTCACAGCAAGCAGTGTTCCAACAAGTCGCGTGCAGCATCCCAGACCGCATAGCCGAGGATGGACGCGCAAGCTCCCAAAGCGCTTTCAGGCAGCCTTTCCTGACTCTCCACGAGTGCTCGGTTTGACCGGTGAACACCAACGGATCATTCCGGGATTCTACGCGGCGTGGTATTCGCTTGCCGAGACAGAGCCTCATCATGTTGCAACGAGGCCGTCATGGCCGTGCGAGCTGGGACTCTGGCCTGGGCCTACGACAGATGACGCTAGGGCGTAGCATTGACCGTAGCGGCAAAGTTCGCTGCTGTGCTGTACAGATTGACCTCGTCGATTCCACACAGCAGGCGTTCGAGCTCCGCTCTAACTTATCGGTCCTCTAAGTCACCTTATCAGCTTTTTGATCAAGCGGACAGTCTTGGCTCGAGCCAGCTGCAGTCGGTGATGTCGTTCGGATCGGCAAACAGGCACCATGCACGGACACCTGCTGCCCTATCACGCCCACTCTTGTTGACTCGTCTTCTCGTTGTCGGATGGATGCCGTATAGCCGTCGCTTTTGCCGCGCACGGCCCATTCGACCACTAACACCCAGCGCACAACGAAGACGACGTCTATCTTTCCTCGCTGAAGGAACACACGACACAGTCTTCAGACGACGCTAATGCAACTCGGGCGTTCAAAGCTGCAGGTGCTCGTGTTGACCGACGCCTCTTGCAGCACTCAACGGGGTGGACCTTTCAGCCTCGTCTATCCTTGCCACGCTGCGATGGCCATTAGTGCGAAGGTGGTCAGAGCTCCGGCTGCTTGTGGGGGAGACCGGTGAACGGGCTTTGGCAGCACATCCGGAAGCGGTCAACATCTGAAAGCGCGGAACTCGTAGCTGACGGTGAACCAGATTCTCGGTTGCAAGCCTCGGCATATTCATTTTGCTGCGGTAACCCATGAGGTCTGAAGAAGCTCGCTTTCGGCGAACCAAAGGTGGGTGACCACGAGCACGCTCGCCGATTGGGCTAAAGTCCGACTGTTCAGCACCGTCGATCTCACAGCCATGAGGATGTCTGAATTTTTGTAACCCATTTTCAACGCCATCGTTTCTGTTCCCAATTTTGGACCCTCCCACTCGAGTGAGTGCAGCGACGATCGCGACCCAGCATCGACGACTCGGGACAAAGTCTGACACATCCTGAGGAGCTTAGCATCATCAATCCGGACTTTGATCACAACCCCAGTCCTTTCCACGGCTGGCACCAACGATCTCATGTCTCGCAGGGACGCACGGCCAGCAAGCGATGCAACTGGGCGCAAGACCCTACATTCGTGACATTCGCAGACACCAGCAAAGACGTTTCTACGCACTCGTCGAAGCGACCACCGTATCCTTGGAAAGCTCCTTCTGCATCCCCGCCGTGGACCCAGCCGCTGGCATCGTAGCATCGATCTTCCTCTCCTTGTTCATAAACTCCCTCACCATCTCGTCCGTCACCTTTGCCTTCTTCTCCTGGAAGTTGCTCACCACCTTCTGCAGCACCGTGATGCACTTCTTCTTCAACTCGCCCGTCAACAGCGCACCTGATCTGTAATCCTTGGCGATCTGATCCACTTCCTCGTCGTCGTCGAGGAAGAAGGTGAGGTATTGGAAAGAGACGTCGACGTCGGGGTTACCGCCCAACCTGCGCTGTTCCTCCATGGTCTCTTGTCCGCCGGAGAAGGCGTGTTTGTTGATCTTGTTCTTGATCTGGTTGGGGGTATCGTGCATGAAGATGCTGGACGTTTCGTTGGATGCGCTCATCTTTGTCTGACTGCCTTGGAGTGCGGGGAAGAACTTGGAGTGGATCAAGCAAGGCTTAGGATACTTGAGACGAGATGCTACGTCGCGCGTCTGACGGAAGTATGGATCCTGATCGATGGCGCATGGAATGAGACAGGGGATATCGTGCTTCTCTCCGAAGATCTGAGGGAAAGAGTTGGAGAACGAAGGTGCTGCTTGGATCGAAACAAAGTGTGCTTTGCCGACGCTGTCGCTGTCGGTGAAACCGAAGGTACCCTTGGACTGGTTGATGGTGATCATGCGTGAGATGCGGACGATGTTGGCGTAGAATGCACCACCGACGTAGTCGAGGTTGGAGAAGATGAAGGTCTTTTCGAGCTTGAAGCCGCAGGCGATGATGTCGCGGGCGTTCTTGAAGGCAAAGTCCTTGACCTGTTCGATCTTGAGTGCCGGCTTGAAGAGGAACTTCTCATCGTCGGTGAGCTGGATGACCAACGGGCAGTCGAATACATCCTGAAGCCATTTAGTGAAGAGGAAAGGAATCAAGTGCCCCAAGTGCATCGAGTCGGAACTAGGCCCTCGCCCGGTGTAGAGGTAGAACGGTTTGCCCTGCTCGTATCGATCCAAGATCTTGTCGAGTTCTCGGTGCGAGAAGAAGCTTCCGCGTCGCAAGAGAGGATGCGGTTTCCATCCCGTCAGCCTTTCGAAGCGAGCAAGCAGCTCCGCGTCGATCTTGCGGGTACCGAACTCCTTGACGAGCTTGTCGTAGTCGATGGCAACCTGCTGGCCGTCGACGGTGGCACCTTCGACGTCCCAAGGGGTGACCCTTTGCTCGGTGGCAGCCGCAACGGACGCCTCGAGCGAGGCGTTGGCAACACCTTGTGTAATATCCTCAGCGGTCATGTCCTGTGATGGATGTGGTTGCTGGTGAGGTGGAAAGGTCGAACGTCGAGTCAATGCGCGGCTGTGAGAAGAAATCGGTAGAAAGGGTCTAATTTCCACACTCTAAAATGTACTGCCCTGCTGCCTCTAAAACTTCGAGGAAGCTGCGTCACGTGAGGCCACACCTCGTAGAGTCGAGTGGAGCAGCAGCAGCAGCAGCAGCAGCAGCAGCAGCATCATCAGCGACTCGGCGCATATGCCAACTACTGCAACCTTTCGTTCCAAAACCCATCATCCTTACCGACACTTATAGCTTTGAATCCGTTAAGATGGTAAGTAGAAGCAAAAGCGACACAAGAGAGAGAGAGAGAGCGTTATGAGCTGACTCTAAGCCACGCTGAATCCCTCTCACTACGACTAACAGCTCATCTTTTCGGCATTCAAGACCCTCACAGGACAACAGGTCACCATCGAGCTCAAGAACGACCTCGCCATCCAGGGCACGCTCAAGAGTGTTGATCAGTGAGTGGCGCAATCTGCAGCCCATGATATGGCATCGGAACCCCATTGCTGACGATGATCTTCTTCTTTATTCCTTGACTTCGAATCATCGTGACACTACGTGCACCTCGATCTGCTCTTCGACTTCTACAAATCTCCCATCGCGCCTGGCCTACAATCCACTGAACCACGATACGATCACCGCTACATCACTGATCCAATCTGTGCAGGTTCTTGAACTTCAAGATCGACAACATTCGCGTGCTCGATGAAGCGAAACATCCTCACATGGTAGGAACCTACACTTTCTCGCACAACAAAACCTTACCCAAACGCTGGAACACGTTGCTCACTGACAATCATCTCTCTGTCCCTCGGCTCACAGATGGCTGTCAAGTCAGCCTTCATTCGAGGCTCGGTCGTTCGATACGTCCACATCCCCGCTGCCGCCGTCGACACACAACTGCTCGAAGACGCGACAAGAAGAGGTAAGCCTATCCTCCCTCTCTTTTACATCCCTCACTTCGCTTTGCAACGCCGCTCAATCTCGTTACTGACCACCGTCGACTTTCTCTTTACCATCATCCCGCACTGCTCAAAACAGAGGCCGCTTCACAAGCAAAACGCTAGTTCATCAATCACATTTCCTTGTACAATATCATCGCCAGTGTTGACGAAACAACAGGTAAAGCTTGCTTGCCGAGTCGTGAGTGTCACAGGCCTGAGTATCGTGCTTCCCCATCATCGCAAAGCACCAAATCGCTGGACAGTCTTGGACCCCACGACCCCTTCAATTGCCACGTCTCAAGACACCGGTTCAGCATTACCATCGACCAGCACTGACAAAAGGCTCAATCACAACTCCATGAACACGATCGCACACACGTAACAAGATATCTTTGACTTTCATGACATTCGGCAACGTCGAAAAGGTAACACCACCCGCTCCACTCGTCTACAAGAGAACGGACGCGGAGGAGCAAAAGCGGCGCCTTCTCAGAAACAGGATTCGTCCCTGTCAAGTAGGATGTACCTGCTGCATGTCTTGAGGACCTTCACCGAGGACAAAAGGTATTCTTCGTAAGGGGCATTCACCCGTCGTATTAGGACCAGATTCGCAAACAGACCGGACGCACCGCGCGTCAAACCGGCCAGCTTGCCTTGATCCAACGAAGAGCGATCGAGAAGAAAAGTGTTATCCCTGATGAAGATGTTGAGACTTGCGAATAGAAACGTCGCCTAACCCACGACTAGGTCGGGGCTGTTGGAAGGTCGAGATGCTCACAGCGAGCACCTCCATTATACCCGCGCTAGGCGCGTCAAGAGACCGGAGGTCTTACAATCTGTGTCGACGTGGTCTAAGCTCGTGCTTTCTGTGTTTCGAGGTTCGAGGTTCGAGGTTCAATATTGGCGGCCCCACATAGGGGCCTATCAGTTCTTCAGTCCAATGGACTACATCTTGTGTGGCGGCTGCGACGTTGCCTTACCACGGTTTCAGACGACGACCCGTTCCGTAGGTACGTCGATCAATTACTGCGCTCTTGCGCCTTACTGCAAGACTCGCGCTACGTTTGCCCCGTGGTCACGGGGACTTTCTCTTGCGGGCTGGGATCCAGACGACGAAACCCCACTCTTGCACCGCCTTTGCCTGTTTAACGACCCTGCCAAACCATGTGTTCCGAGTCGGACCCCCCCATACCTCCAAGGGGGCACTAGCTTGGCCCCGGGCTCCCTGGCCCGTACGTTGAGGACTTCCGAGAGGGGTGAAGAGAAGAGAGAAGGAGGGATTCGTCGATTCGGGCTGCTACTTATCTTTCCGCCCTTGAACCCCTGAATTTCGCTTTGCGCGTGCACGCACGCTTTCCAAGATTTTGATCTGCGCCCGGGCCAATCTCAAAGGGTCCACACACCGCACGAAGTGAAACGGGAGCCTCTGCGGCTTCATTGTTCTGGCTGGCCAAAATTCCAACTCTCTCGATTAGCTCCTTTCCATTGTGCTTGCATGCGTGACTACAGAGAAGGAGAGAATGTGACAGAGTACAAGATACTGTAACATGCGGTAGTCACAAGCGGTGGGCTGCGCTCGCTCAATCACTGCTCGAGCTTCATCTGAGTGTCGGTCGTCGTACCCACCGCCGCTTTCGAACCTGCTCCACTGCCGCTGCTGCGCATACCGAGCTCTGTCTCGAGAGCAGCCCTAGCCCTGTTGTCTACCTGAATGACCTTTTGCATCCAGTAGCTTCCGTACGTTGATGTGAGCGTCTCGTTCCGCTCCTCTGTCGTTCCCGCCAGCTCGGCGTTCGGCGCGACAAAGGGTGGGAGAAGGGCATGCAGGGCACCCGCAACTTCATTGATCAGCGGCTTCATCTGCAGTGCTCGCAGCTCACCCGCCTGTTGCTGCTGATCGCCGGAGTGCAGCGAGCCGGATTCCCACGACTGCATCCACTCGCCCAGCAGACGGAGTGGCGACGCTGCTGATTCCGTAGGTTCCGCGCTGTCGCCGAGCTTGGCATTGAGCTGCGCAGAGCTCGAAAGCAGCGTGCGGAAGCTCGCCTTGCCCAGACGACGCAGTGCCATTAGCGCACCGAGCTTGGTCCCCGGGCTGGCACATGGCTCTCGACTTCCAGCTGCCTCGCTGCGTCGCACCGAGTCTTGGTCGCTGCTGCCCGGCACAACGCCGGTCATGAGCGCCTTGAGAAGCGTCGCCACCACGCGTGGCTTCAGCGTCGGATACGACGATCCGAACGTATCGACGACGTGCGTGAGCAACGCGGACGCATGCGCACGCAGCGAGTAGGAAGACGGACCGGCGGTGACCAGCGGCGTTCGGACCTCGTCTGACCCGTGCAGCTGACGCAAAAGCTCTGGCTCTGCCAGAGACGATGTCAGCAAGATCGACAGGATCGAAGGCATCATCTGGTGGAGGTACGGCTCGACGAAGATGTGCGGATTGACGAGGATCGCGTGGATGGTGCTGAGAAGCACGCCGAGCATGTGGTTGTCTGCCGCGTTGATCTGGTGGCTTTCGCGCACCGCGGTTGCTGTCGAGTGTCCGTCCGGTCCAGGCGCCGCGTCCTCCTGCGAGGGCGATCGCAAGATCTCGATGACTTTGCTGCCGACAAACTGGATGAGGTACGGCACGAGTTGATGCAGACCAGGGTCGCCTCGAAGGCTGGCCAGAGCAGCGTCGCGGACGTGGTTGCCAGAACCTTTCTGTGCAAATGTCTTGAGAGGCTTGGCGAGGGCGACGGTAGGTCTCGGCGGTGTGACGATCTGATCTTTGGGTGATCCGGCGGGATCCATCTCGATATCTTGATCTTGTGCTGTCGAATTGGCTGGAGCAGGCGCGTTGGTGGTGGTAGAAGCTTGCTCTTCGATCTCGTCTTCCAGATCTTGGTCTGCTTCTGGCGGTGGGCTGACGATCGACTTTGTGAGTCTCTCGTAGTAGAGCTGCAGCTCGCGCGAGAGAATGTGCTTGACGAGTGGTTTAGTGATCGCCGTGCCGTCGCCTCCAGCAACGGTGACGGCCTTTGCTGCCGGTGCAGCAGCCATTGGCTGGGTCGAAGTGGGGCCCATAAATCCGGAAACACCCTTCGCCTCTGCGATAGCGATCGGTGACGGGTTTTGCGGCACAGCCGGCTGCACGCCTTCGATCGCCAACCAGTGAGCACCCCAACCCACCCCACGTCCGATTCCAATCCTGGGTCCGGCCTCCAGAATCTTGTCAAAATCGATCTCCTCATCCTCGACGTAATGCAGCGGTACTCCAGATGCTGTTTGTACGCGACGGAAAGTAGGACCGGCTGTGTATCGTGATGGATTGCTCGCACTGGATCGGCCTGATGAAGATGGCAGGAAGCCGTAGATGGGCTCGATGTTGCGTGCGCGAAGTGCAGCGTCGATGTCGGTCGTCTTGAGCTGATCGCGCTTGGAGTGTCTCATGAACTTAGTCGCATCTTGAACGATCTCGCGTATGCGATACTCGACGTCGGCGGCGAGTGCTGCAGCAACGCTCTCCTTCATGCCGTTGATGCCGAGCGACTCGGCAACATCGCGGATGGTGTCTGTGGGGTAGACCGAAGCCGGCACGCCGGCGAGGGGTCCAAGGCCGATACTGCCGCCGGCGCCTCCAGCGGACGAAGACGACAGACCGATACCAAGAGATGCTGCATTGTTGGATGATGAGCTACCGGACGCGGCGTTGAAACCGCTTTTGGCCGACGGAGCCATTGTCGATGATTGCGGGGAACGAAGGCCGCCTTGCTTGGCCTGCGGGGCGGCGCGAAAGATGAGTGGCTGATGCGGACTGGTCTGTGAAGAGCTATCGGGTTGATCCCTTATACTGAAAGGCTGTAAAAGAGACGGCAAGCTGCAAGTAATGAAGATTTCAAGAGGGATGTCTCGTTTCAAAACGACCAAAGAGCGTTGATGGATATGGAGACGCGGATGGTTTTCGGATTTCGGATCATTTCAGAAGAATTGGCGGCGCGAGTTCAGAGTCGCGTAAAGCGACCTCAAACCAGGTCGTAGGAAGCAAATCGCTTATTAAAACACACACAAGCTATACAGTAGATAGAAGAGACCACGTAAATAGCATGATACAAGTACAGGGAAACACGGGTGACAAAGGTGAATGGCTGACCGTCCGCCTGCTGAATGCAGCCACGAGCTGTGTCCGGCCAAGCAGCAATCTAGCGGCACTCGCCGGAACGGAGTGGCGGTCACGCACGCCAGGTCTGGGTATGTGGATGGGCTGTGGCCTAAAGAACAAAATCAGAGATCATCTGGCTGGCCTGTGATGTAATCCGGACTCTCGGCGGCCTTGTACTCGGCCATGAGCTCGGCCACGGTTTCTCTGGCCTCGTCGAATTCGGACAGGTCGTTGGCGAACATCGGCTCGCGCTTGTACATCTCCAAGAAGGCGCTTCTCTTCCTGAGCCTGTCGTACTGATCCACCATTCTTCTGAACAAGCTGGCGATTCCCGTGTGATTGGCGAGCATGAGACCACTGACGCGATGCGAGCTGGGCACGTAGGGGCTTCGCTTGGACAGAGCGACCTGAATCGAAGCGGGTCCCCATGGGATGAAGCTGGCAAGGTGTCGTTCGCGAATACGCAGCAGCGACTTGTGCACGTCTCGAGGGTCGACTTCGCCCTGGATGATGTTGAGGATGGAGATGTAGCAGCTCGACTTGGAGGCGCCAAGGGTGCTGACCATGCGGTTTTTGGGTTGTAGCAAACGACGCATGACGTCGAGCACGGTGGTCTTCATGGTTGCTTTGCCTCGCTCAACGTTGTCGGATGTGAATGGTGTGTATGAGGTCATGAGGAAGTGCGCCCTCGGTGTCGGAATGAGTGACGCGATCATGCCGACGAGGTCATTGTTCATGTATCCGGGGAAGCGCAGCGTGGTGGTCGACGCGCCCATGACGGTAGCAACGAGCTGGTTGGTCTGGCTGTAGCTCGGGTTCTGAAGGTGGAGTCGGTCTGCAGCGATCCTGCTGAGGGCTGCGTTGTCGAGGACGATGACGCTGTCGGCGTTGTTTGTGAGACGCTTCATCGAGAGAAGCGAGTTGTATGGCTGCACAACGACATCAGATGTCTCTTCCGAGTTGGGAAAGACACTGTAGGTTTGAATGAGCTTCTTCGGATATGCGTCGTTGAGCCTTTCGAGCAGGAAGGAGCCAAGACCGGAACCTGTGCCACCCGCGATCGAGTGCATGAGCATGAAACCCTAAGCAGGTTTCAATGAAGCAGAAAGGTTGAGGACAGGGTGTCAGTATCTCTGAAGCGTCGTACGAGCGAGTGATATCACGGTCCGGGTGGGATACTCACCTCGAGGCTGTCACTGCCATCCGCTTCTCGATCGACCATCTCGATGAGCTCGTCCGCAATCTTCTCGCCCGCCGCATACCCCTGCGCCCAGTTGTTTCCTGCACCTCCTCCCGTCTTGCTGCTGTAGATGTTTTCTGGATTGTACAGATTCTTGTACGGCCCTGATAGAATATTGTTGATCACTCGTGGTTCGAGATCCACCAAAATGGCTCTTGGAATGTAGTGCTCGTCATCTGCCTGGTAGAAAAAGACATCTTTGCGATCGCCACCCTGCTCCTCGGCAGCATACTCCTCCAAGGTACCGTCCTTGGCGATACCATGCTCGCGACACAGGTGCTCCCAGAAGTGAGATCCAATTTGGTTGCTGAGAGTGAGGTGGAAAGGAGCGGTTCGACAAAGTCAGCCGTGAACGTGGCGTTGCTGCAACGAAACGATCTACTTACCCGCACTGTCCGGCCTGTAGTGTGATGAGTTCCCTAGGCATGGTTTAATTGTGTGACCGCGACCTTACGGTAGGTTGTAGCTGCGGCGTTGTTCTGCTCGGATGCGGTGTCGGTATACGCTTTTGTGCGCTACGTCGGGTTGGTATGAGCTGAGAATCAATCGCCACTCCGCGATTGATGTTGGGAGTAGGAGTGCGGATGTACGACGAGGAGGATGAAGGTGATTTAATGGTGAGCTTGAGAAGACGATGGTGATGGTGAATGCGATGCGGTACAGTGTTCAGAGTGTTGGTTGGCTCTTTTTTTGTGCGTTCGCAGGCGAGAGGCTCAAGCGCCCCTTCACGCGTCGCGCGGCTCGACTTGGACACAGTCTGCCTTTGGTCAATCGCCGATGCGTTTAGAATAGAAGACCCGATACTTCCTCCACGGAGCCGAAAATCAAAAATCAAACTCAAGACTGCCTAGGCGCTTTGAGCTTGTGATCATGGCAGCAGACGGCGTCTTCTGAAAATGATGCTTTTTCTCGACTTTGGCCGCTCAGAGACGCACGAGAAGAAAATTTCGAGATCCGAGAATTTTTTTGCTTGCAACTCACAGACTAACTGAGCCTAAAGGCGGATGGAGGAGAGAAGGAAAAAAAAAGATGGAAATGAGGCTGCAGACAGGCACTGCGCAAACCTGTTCAGAAGGTTGCGCCTTTTTTTTTTGTGGCATGGCCACTTCTTGTCATTGCTTCGGGAACTCGTCTTCACCATCCTCTTCTCCTTCTCAAACCCTTTCGACATCTTTCAGCTTCGGCTTCATCCTTTCTTTCGTTTCACTCCTCAGGCAATCGAACGTCCTGGGAACAGAACCATTGCTCTTCGACACAGCAGATCCGCCCATCTGTCTGCTCCCTTCTAGTCTGCAATAGACTCTAAACAACAACTTCGCATTCTTCAACATGGCTTTCGGTAGGCATCTCAATCGCAGTCAACCCACGACTTGGCATCAATTCATGCCAATCTCATACGTCTAAAGCGTATACGATATACTGACAGGCTCTGTTCGCTCTGCTTCTTTGTGTTGTCTCTTACAGGTGATCGCGGAGGTCGTGGCGGTGGACGAGGTGGGTTCGGTGGTGATCGCGGAGGTCGCGGTGGAGGACGAGGTGGCTTCGGCGGAGGTCGTGGTGGTGGACGTGGCGGCTTCGGTGGTGACCGCGGAGGTCGCGGCGGAGGACGTGGTGGCTTCGGCGGTGATCGCGGACGTGGTGGCGGACGAGGTGCTCCCCGCGGCCGTGGCGCTCCCGGTGGCCGAGGTGGCCGCGGTGGAGCTCGTGGTGGTGGAAAGCCCGGTGCACGAGGTGGATCCAACGTCATCGTCAAGCCTCACCGTCACCCCGGTATCTTCGTCGCAGAGGGCAAGGAGATGCTCCTCGTCACCAAGAACATCGCTCCCGGCGAGTCAGTCTACGGCGAGAAGCGCATCTCTGTCGAGACTCCCGGTGCCGGCGCTGATGGCACCACTGCCAAGACCGAATACCGTGTCTGGAACCCTTTCCGATCCAAGCTTGCAGCCGGTGTCCTCGGTGGTCTCGACAATATTCACATCGCACCCGGCAAGAAGGTGCTCTACCTCGGCGCTGCCAGCGGTACCTCGGTTTCGCACGTTGCCGATCTCGTAGGCCCCGAAGGTATCGTCTACGCCGTCGAGTTCTCGCACCGATCTGGTCGTGATCTCATCAACATGGCCAAGAAGCGCACCAACGTCATCCCCATCGTCGAGGACGCCCGACACCCGCACAAGTACCGCATGCTCGTCGGCACCGTCGACGTCATCTTTGCCGACGTTGCCCAGCCAGACCAGGCCCGTATCGTAGCTCACAACGCCGAGTCCTTCCTCAAGAACGAGGGTCACGCACTCATCTCGATCAAGGCCAGCTGTATCGACTCGACAGCACCCGCCGAGGCCGTCTTCGCCGCCGAGGTCAACAAGTTGAAAGGCATGAAGTTCAAGCCACGCGAACAGCTCACCCTCGAGCCATACGAGCGTGATCACGCCATGCTCGTCGCTCAATACCAGCGACACAAGGCATGATCGGCCTCGCCTCCCTTTTCGTTTCTCTTTCTACTTCTTTTGGTCCTGGTTCTGTAGTATATCTAGCTTCTGCTTGTTTCAACACGCTCTCATTCCGCATTTCTCTTTGTTGCTTGCTGTGTTCACGGTGGATGTATTCATTGCTTGTCGCTGTTTTGACACAGGCAAGCAGAATACGAAGTGCAGAGATGCTTGACGCGCCGAGTTATTGAGGGTTGTGTGTGCTGCTACTGCTGTTCGGGCTGGTCCCGCGAGTGGCCGCCCACGACTTTTGACGTGCCGAAAGGAAGGATCCAAAGTTGCCCAGCGCCGCCCGCACCTGAGTTCCAGCTTGAGCAGCGGCTTGACCTGCAGCGTTCAGAGCTTCGTTGGCGTTGAAGGCAGCCGCGTTGCCGGGCACGTCGCTGGATGCGACCCGTCCGGATCGTTCTGTATGTTGCCCATCTGCATCAATGGCCTCGCCTGTGATGGATCCAGACGTCCTCGCTGCGCCGCTGTTGGTCGCATTCGGCTGGGCGCTTGACGTTGACGGCGCATTCGACCCGAAGAAGCCGAATCTCGTTGCAAGACCGCCGACGCCTCCAGCGCTACCCGGTGTCGCAGGACCCTGGCCACCAGCAGACTGGTTTACAGCAATGTGATTGTCCCTAAACTTGGCAATGTCCTTGCCCAGGTTGCTAGCAAGGCGGTAGAAGTTGGCACTGCCGGCTTGCAGTGCGCTGCCAATCGCCTCTCGTGTGGGTGCCAGATTCTCTTCGAGCCGAAGATCGTGCAGACCTGCAGAGAGACGCAGCCCGACGTCCTCAATGGTCGACGTCTTGCCCTCGCACGGATGCTTGTGATCCACAATGTCGAACAGCATTGGATCTGTGACCGAGTTCCAAAGAGCGAAAGCTTCAGTAGATCGAAGCGCTGCAAGGAAATCGGCACCGAAGCTGGAGGTTGTCGATGCATCCGGTGCCTGAATCGCCACCTGCTCCGGATCACTCTTGGCCAGGAAGTCGGCGTACTTTGTCGACGACAGCATGGCACAGATGTAGTCCTCGAAGCGGATGCGCAGGTGATCGTCGCTGCCGTGGAAGCCCATCGAGGAGGGCCGTGTCGGATCAGCTGGATTCCACGTCTCGACCACGGAAGAGATCACCTCGTCCATCCACTTGCGGTCCTCTGGTGTGAGATTGACCATCTGGTGCAGTCTTGGATCCTGGAATTCGAGATGCGCGTGTTCGAGGTCGACGATGACATCGATCTTGCAGTCTCGCTGCTGCTTGAAGATGCTGTTGCTCGTTCCGACGAGCCAGGTGCGAGACTTGAGCAGGTCGATCTGTTGCAAGGGACAGTACGGCTGGAAGAAGGCGTCTTGGCCAAAAATGTCTAGAGGCATCCCGAGGAACTTGAGCAGACTCTTGCGATCCGATGAGCGCAGGCTGTCGGCAGCATCAGTCCTACCTTGTCGAGTATGCAGTGCTGGATCGCCGGCGTCTTGCAAGTTGAGAAGCAGTCCCGGGATGAGCGAAACGAGCGAGTACTGGTAGTTGCAGAGCTGCTCGACGGGGTAGCCAAAGAACATGACACGCCGCTGTAGGAGAAGAAGTTTGACGAGCATGAGCGTCTTGAAGCGCCATTTGTGGACGAGCTCGCGCAGCGACGTGCCCATGTACATGACCGTCTCGCGGTCTTCGGACATCCCACCGCTTTGCAACCCGATCTCGAGTGTTGAGTGGAAGTCGAGTAGGATATCGACATCGGCGAGGTCACCTTGAGCGAAGAAAGCGCGCGTGACGATTCCGAGCTTCTCACGTATCGGCCCGAAGACGGGCTCTTTCGCCAAGACAACGATGGCTTTCTGCACGGTGCTCCTTGTGACCTCGGCGCCTTTCTTGAGAAGAGCGTTGGCGGCGATCTGACGGTTGCAAGAGATACCAAAGATGGTCGAACTGGACAACTTGGGGCAGTGTAGGTGGAAGTAGCAGAAATCCTCGTCCGACAGGTGGCTGCCATCTGGGAGCGCGAGGAAGGGGAGCGACTTGATGAGATCCTCGTCCTGCTGAAGTTCCTTTGGATGTGTGTACTCAACCTGTGGCCCGACGAGATGGTTGAAGTCGACTACTGCGATACCGAGAATGACTGGCGTAGCTTGAGCGGACGTGGAGCGTGTACTGCCTTCGGCGGTCGTTGCAGCAGCAGCAGCAGCCTTGGCCTGGTCGCGCTCCGATGCAAGTGCCGCTTTGATCTCGGGAATCGACATGGACGGTGGTATTGAGGTAGGAGATGCCGGAGCTACTGAAGGCGATTCTTGAGGCGCCTCCTCCGGTTGTGCCTGATCACGATCCGGGCCTTTCCCCTCGTCTGTTTTGGTCGGAGCAACACGCTGCTCTTCGATCGACTCTGCTGTCTTTTCGACTTCGCTCTCAGCTCCCACACTTGCTGCCGTCGCTCTAGCTTCTGCTACCAGATTCTCTCCGTGCTGTTGAGCCGAAGTGGACGGCGCTGAGGCGTCGGTACTCGCCACTGCATGTGTTGATCCGTCCTCGGAACTCATCTTGCGCACAGAAAGCGCCACGTGCTCGCGATTGAACTACTTTTGCGGAACGTCCGTGCGTGTCTGGTGGATCTCTGGGACGAGATTGTGCGAATGATGATCGTCTGTATGAGGCGCACGATGGGGAAGGACTTGGTAACGATGGCGCGAGTGTGTAGCTGGAGGCGATTCGGAAGTGCAGTTGCGTAGAGTGAACCTGCGCCAACAACGCCATATGCAGGAGCCCGGTGATGTTAGCCTAGGAAAGTCGAGTTTAGCTGCCGCTGCATGAGCTGTTAATTATGTGCAGAACCGAAGATCTGCAGGACACAGACGCTTCTGCTCTACGCGAGAGACGCGGCAGAGTCGAGAGAAGCAAGAATTTGGACAGCTCGCCTCCACCTTGAGCTTTGTCCCTTTCACCTTGCCGTCGAGCAATCCAAAGCACCCTTACAACCCCAAATCTGTCTTCGCTTTGATTGCAGTCGCTTGTGCTGTGCAGAGCAGCAGGAGTCAGGACAGCAATTCAACCACACGACTCGTGACAGCCGCCATAAAAGGAAGCTGACCTGCCTGCACCGGACCGATCTTGCTCGGATCGAACACTTTGCGGCAGTGCCGACGGGTTCGCTCAACGCCGTGGCTCAACATCCTTCTCAGTACAGATCGTAATTCGGCTGGTCCGAAAGCAGGACGTTCGCAGCTCGGTCACAGCCTGCGACGAGCGCGTTGGCAGCGAGCAATGGCTGTGTGGCGGACGGTCCGAGAGAACAGAATGCTGCTTCCGTGAAGACATTTGAGCGTCACGACCGGTGTCTCGCCATCAACCCTCTGCCATCACACCCAACGTCGCTGCAACACTAACCACTTCCTTCGGTGACCTTTGATTTGATAATTCTCCCTTGCCAAGCTGATTACTACGACTCAGCTACCGCAGGACAACAGTGACTCAGCATCGCGCTTTCCCTCCGTTCAGTCACACACTTGCACTCGGTCAGCCTCGGTTGAGGATCGAAACGAGCGTCGGCGTCAAAATGGAACCGGCATCTTCCTCCTCCAGATCAGGATCATCCTCCTCACCATGGACCGAGGAAGCCGGCTTCTCTATCGACACGCTCAGCAGCGTCTCAGAGGCCTCAACGGGCACGGCAGAAAAGCCACCACCTCCTAACCGCAGACCACACGCTCCTCCACGCTCGAGACTGTCCAAGGCCTTCCGTTCTCCCCTCAAGCAAAGCCAGTCGCAGCAAAGCATGGAGTCGTCGACAATTCCGCCCGCATCGTCGAAAGAGCATTCACCCGAGAGAGCAGGTGCCCAGAACGACTGCTCCTCATCGTCCGCCAGCATCCGCAAGCAGCGCCAAGCGCTCGAGGCGAGGCTCCTCATGCTACAGCAGGCCAACCAATGCCTCAGAGACAACGCTTTCGCAGTCTTGCCGCAAGACATCGCCCGTTGGCGCGAAGCCGGCCAGGCGGCAGCACAAGACCTCTGGAAGATGACCGGAGCCGACGCCGGGGATTGGTCAGGACTGAGCAGCATCCCATCTCGCGGCGATTACGGACTCGAATCGCCTCCCTCTTCCTTGGCCGAGACGTCGGGTCCATCAAAACGCAGAGGAGCCGACTCACCTGAACCTTCACATCCGCCTCTTCTCCTGCGCAGACGACGTCTTCACTCGCCAGGGGCTGACGAACAAGCTGCTGCGCTCCTGTCAACCGATGAGCAACCATCACAATCGAAAGGCGAAGACAGCCAAGGCGCTGCTTCCGAGGCTTCGCTGCCAGAGCTTTCTGAGCTGTTGCGCCGGTCTCAGTCGGTCCTCGGAGCGTCGTCTACACCGAAACAGCGACAGAGCATTCTTCCGATTCACAACGATGGCACAACACCGTCTTCTCAGTACGCTAGCAGCGGCAAAGGCATTGAGCGTAAATGGAACATCGGTAGCATGCTCGATATGCTCGGTGCGGACAAAGCGACTCTGTCTTGGGATGTCGACGAGGAGGACTTTGTCGATTCGCTGAAAGTCAAAACGAGCTGACCACTCTGCCTTCCTCAGCCGACATGTCATCCACTCGCAAACGCTTCAACTCGCAACGAGGTAGGCCGCTCTCGAGGGAGGCACAAGGGCTCAATTGGGTCAAACTTTATACCTACAATCTGCAGCAATGGCGGCAGACCAGCACATCAATACCGTAACGGGATGCAAGAATACATGCTAGAAACGACTGCTCTGACTTGATCGAGTCTATCGAGAGGTGTGAAGGCCAAACAATGCGCGAACGTGTAGGATTCTGGACCAACGAGTCAAGTTCCATCCTCTAGCAGAACTGCACGTTCCAGGTGGTGAATGTCGGCGGACAGCTGTGGTTGGGCTTGACGGTTTCGCTGCCGTTTCTGCTTTCCGTCATGAGACCGCTCTCGGAATGGTAGGCGTCCTTGCAAGTCTTGCTGCCGCAAATGGCTGCCTGGCAGTAGCCCTGGCTCTGTCTTCCAAGCAGCTGCAGGTACATACCGACGTTGAAGCCGTTGGCGACCGAGATATCGTAGTCTCCAGAGTAGAGATCAAACTCGCCTTGCGTCGCGCCCTCTCCCGTGGTGACGTTGGCTTGACGAAGGGGCGAGAAGACTTTGCCGCGATATGTGTCCGAGTGGAACGAGTAGGATTCGGACTTGCCTGATGTGAGGTTGGACCATTGTGGTTTGCCTGGTAGCGCAGGCAGGAAGATGGGCGCGAACGTGTGCTTGCACTTGTTGGTTACGGTGAAGGTGATCTTGGAGCTGCGGGGCGCTACTGCAGCGGCGGTGGCTGCTGCGGCAAGGGTCGCTACGGCGAAAATGGTTCGAAGGATGGCGACCATGGCTGCTTCTCGTGCTCTGATGTGGAAACCGATGGAAGGAAAGGTGTGATTCGAATGAACACTGAGGTGTCGCAGGAGCAGGGAGGCGGATGGAGTGAAGCTTGGAGGAGGGGGGCCGAGTTTTCCGACGTGACGTGCGGCAGGCGGTCTATATATCCGCTACCCTCGGCGAACATGCACGCTTGCGTATAGCAGGACGCAGCCTCTTCAGCGCAGCCCAAACGCTTCCTGGCTGGTCTCCATCAGCGTTGATTTGAGGTGAGCACGTGCAATAACGCCACTGCTTCAGAAACAGCCGCCGTCCATCCAGCTCTGCAACTCTGCAGGAAGGAAACGACGCCAGAGAAAGCGAGCGACGCGCAATGGAATCATTCGGTCAGATCAGTAGGCAGAGAGCTTCGAAACCTGCACGGGCGGCTACAATGATCCGCCATAAGCGGATGATCGCCTCGCTTAAACAACAGCCCCGTCATGGAACTGCGCGGATGGCCACGGACAAGAGTCAGCTGCACAGTTGGATGCGGCGTCGAGTCTGAGTTAGGTGACAGAACCAAGTGCGGATGATGGTTTCGGAATTGCAGCCGAAGCAACCAATCTTGCGCCTACTCGACCAAGGGGAGCTTCCATTTCGCTCGATTCGTCTCGCAAATGGAAGGACGGCAAAGGCGCAGGCACCACTCGCTAATGGTACAAGCGATCCGAGTGAGACACAATGCAAGCGAAAGGACGCAAACAGATTGATGGATTCGAGGGTGCTGCACAGCGGATGCAGGCAGACTGGATCGACGCCGAGGCAGAGGCGACCTGTTGTTCTCAGCACGGCCTTAGACAGAAGAGAGGCTTCTACGCCACTTCTCACGCAAAGCGAGACCGAGTCAAGCGGCCCGTTCGGAAAGTGGCGTGTCAGCCTTCCCCTCGTGCCTCTCCCTTTCGTAGCCGCCGTTTGCATCAGTAATTCGAAGATCACCTGCAACCTTCTGCCGAAGAGCATGCAGCGTCCAGCTTGGATGGAGTCGCCTCATCCTCGCTTGCAAACTCATACTGTAGTTCCAAAGCAGAATCCGTCCATTGATTGTCGTCAGACGAGAGCGGCTGAACCTTGTCTTCTCCTCTCGGCAAGGGTCCGGCTGCAACGCCGAGAGAAGGTTCGACCTCAGCAACAGAACAAGAAGCGCGTCACCGGAAATGGCCAAGTCGAAGGGAAAAAAATCCACAAGCGAGGGTCTTGGGCGTTGACTTTTTATGCAGTCGGACATCAAATTTTAGCAAAAACAAGAGACAAATCCGAAAAAGGAAAAAATGTTTCTGCTCTGCTGTTGCAAGAATCATATTATCCCCACCGAACCCTTGCTGCATTTGTCTGCTGGACAACGACTGCAAGCTGCAACACGACGACATCGCGTACGCGCCAAGACGGCCAGTTCCGCGTCTGTCGTGACGAGCAACGTATGCACACTGTGGCCGTAGTTGTCGTAATTGGGTCGGTCGCTTGTTGTTGCTTGTGGTGCGAACGGATCAACAGCCAGGGATCGCAGATCTCGAGTCGAGCGCCGATCTGATGCGACGCTTCACAGTCGAGTTCTCGATGATCCGGCATCTGGCGCTTAATACTAAGTCGTGATGGCTCGACATGAAAGAGGAAGCGCCTGTTCTTGCAACGTTGTTCTGACCCTCCAGAGCGTTATTCCAGACTTTTATGCTGCTTGAAGCCAGAGGCATCTTGTTCATGGAATTGTACTTGGCCTCCCAATCTTGATGGCGGCTCTTTCTCGCAGCGGTCGCTCGGTGCAGTGCAAGGCTCCTCAGAGAAGCTTCAACGATGGCCATGACCAGGTCATTATTTGTATGATCTGGCTAGGCCAAGACGAGCCATCCGAGTCCTGCACTCCCCCTTCACTCCCCTCTCGCCGGCCTCGACCCACCATATGCATGAGACTGTGTGTTTCAAAAGGTCTTGGGGTCGATGGACTGTTGCTCGCAGATCAGCAGGGACCACGTGGGCATCACGGAACGAATTTTTCGAAACATGTTACATCGTCATCATAAGCCGACACGTCTTTGCGCGGCGGACGCGTCGGAGAAAAGTGGCAGGGTCTTTGTGTTGGACCTTCTCACATGCAGACTTGTAGCTGTCGGTGTTGATCACCACCATCCACCGCAAGCCTACCACCGCACGCTGAGCGCAACGCGACATCGACGAACCGACCATATCGCGTCGCCGGAAACAATTCCCGACGTGCAATCAGAATAGCTCGATATACACCAATCTCTTTCGGACACCACCATGACCGTTTCACCGCTCGACGCCCTCCTCGCCACCTTTGACAGGCACATTGATTCCCACACAGCAGCAGCAGCAGCACAGCGCGCCGCCGCATCAACATCCGAAGCTGGGCCTTCCAGCCTCGGCCTTCGTAGAAATGAGCTCCGCAACCTCATAGCTCCCTCCACCTCCGCGAGCTCCTCGTCGGAAGCTCAGCTATCACCGCTCGAGCGCGCGGTCTACTACGAAGTAGAGAACCGACGTCACAGCCTCAATCGCAAAACCAAAGAGCTCGACTTCTGGGAGGCGTACGAGAATGAGCTGACGAACAAGCCGATGAAGATGCCTACCAGCTCGTCGGCGCTGGAGCGGCAGATCGCAGAGAAGAAGCAAAGACTGCGGCAGCTGGAAGCGGAGAACAGGCTCAAAGTGGAGACGGCGAGAGCGTTGGAGTCGAGCGCAGTGATACAAAAGGTGCTTTCGACCACATCGCCTGCGAGCAACAAGGGAGAGCGTGATACGGATGGGAAACACTATTCATCGACAAGAGAATTGCTGGACGAAAGAGATGATCAGGCGCTGGAGTTCTTGAGAGTGTTCAACGAGATTCGATCGATCAAAGAGCAGAGAGTTGAGGTCAAGGCAAAGATCAGAGGTATGTCGCAATCTCACACCTCCAATGCCGTCGTGCCTAGACAAAGCGATACTGACCCGTGTCGCAATCTTTCTGTCCAGATCAACGACTGGACACCATGAAGCTTCTGGAAAACATCAAAAGCATTAAAGCCGACATTCGCAATCGCCAGCTGCATCCAGCTGGCTCAGCAACAAACGACCCGGACGCGTCACAAGACATTGCCGTGGTGCAGAAGGTACAACAGATGCAACGAGAGGTCAACGAGGCACGATCGAAAAAGGAGCTCGTTAAGGGAATCCTGCGCGTAAGTTTTGCTAGCATTCTGCCGTTGCGGGTTGACTCAGAGAGGGAATTTATGCACTGACACGAATTCACTGTCTTGACGCTATTTGCAGGGTCTAATTCTGGAGTCGGGAAGGGACTGGACCAAGAGCCAATCGACGAGAGCACTGATGCTGTCGCTCGACGACGAGGAGGATGCTTCTGACGATGCGTTCAGTGAGGACGAGGAAGATGGCAGGGACGATGCTGACGAGGAGGAAGATGAAGAGATCGACGACGAATTCGATGTCGAGGAGGATGCCGATGACCAGGCGTAGGCTAACACCAGCTAGCAGCGTACAGCTGACGATACATGTCACCAGCAACGCACAATTTCTTCTGCCCTTCTCGAGTGAGTGTCGGTTGAGCCAAAGAATGATCTACGCATCGGCGGCCGGTGAGATCGGCGGTTGCAAATCGCGGTGACTAACGAGGGCGTGAGCATTCAGGGGTCTATGCAGCACCTCCAAGAGGGATCGCTTGGCAGCGGCAGCAGTTGGCGGTAAAAAAGGAACGAGCAGTTTACGGCTCGAAGCGCTCGGCAAATTTTGTGCCGAACAATGGATGCACGCACATGAGACCAACACATTGGTGCTTGCACCACAGCCAACGACGAGACGGCACCCTACTTTCAGCACGAGTTCACGAGTGGAAGGATCAGTCGAGCCCATTCGCGCTGACAGCCGACGCTGTACCGCAGATAACGAGCGGAGCGACGGGTACTATCCTCGCTTTGTCGATCCTCCCACTAGAAGCCACACTCTCTTGGTGTGGCAAGCGCCTTGCACGCCCTGCAAACGAATTTTCATTAACCACGTATTCCGCCGGTACTGAACAAGCTCCGACCTTGCACCGAAATGTGGAAGCAGCATGCTTCGAAGATGAAGATGAGAGTGGCGATGAGGCCAAGAAGCTAATCGCGGTCGAGCCCCGCACTGCGAAGAAAGCGCAGTGTTCAGTGTTGGTTGCTTTTGAAAGAAAGCACAGGCGGGTCAGCTCACATGAATACAAAATTCGAGACTCTCGAGGTGTGCGTTTGTATTTGAATCGTACCGTAGTGCTGTGCAGTTCCACTCCACTGGGGAGCTCCACATCGGCTTTTCTTTGTGACAGCTAAAAATGGCAGGTTGCATGATTGCTGTGCACTCACGAAATCTTTGCGAAATTGAAAGATAAAATATCGCTAAAAGTGAGCTTTGAATTTCACACGCAGTCAAGAGCGAGGCAGTGAGCTGGCTGCGCTGTGAAGGCCGGTGTTTTGTCTGTGTCTATAGACTCGAAAGCTGGGCTCAGTCTGAGTGGTTGAATTCAAAAATCCATTCTCGAGCCTTGAATGCCAGGCGAGGACTTGGCATCCACTTTCACCAACACAGCACCATTGTCGTCATCGTCCCCACCACCAACAATCAACAAACACCGTACTACTGCCATCGCCATCCGTACTCCTACAGTCAGATAGCACTATCCTTTGTACCTGTTCGTCGTCACTAGCGGGCAACGGATCGCGAGCCGCCCTGCAGATCACGACATTACCAGTGACATCGTCTGTCACTTTCACCATCCATTTGCCATAGACGAGACGGCCATCGGTCCGGGCCTTGCTCCGAGTCAGGACATGATCGACCATGTTGATACACGCATCTGAAGCAGAAACGCTCAACTCGATCCGCTTGGCCCTCGAACGCGATGAGCAGCAGATCCGCGTCAACGACAGCACAGGCGAGGTGTACGACATCACCATCTCCAGATCAGCTCCATACGCATCTCCTGTTGTCTCCCGCTCCGTGACTCCCAGCAACGCCAACGATCCTGCATTCTCCGGCGCAAATGGCCTCACCGCAGCCTCGTCCGCAGGCCACCGCATCCTTCGGCTCCCTCAGCTGGTCAGCAAGAGGGCGCATGGCAATCACCAGTCCGTTCAGCAGCCCGCCACCATTGAACCTACATCCAACTCCGACAGACCGTTGCCAGAGATTCACGAGCTCGGCCAGGGCCACACTCAACAACAGAATGCTGCCAATCTCACAGGCTCGCGCGCATCACCCTCGTCACCCGGTCCCATCGTTCGTCAAGATGCAGCGCTCAAGTCACAGTCCAGCTTCACCGCCCCAACGCGGCATCATCCATTCCTCAGCGAGCTTCCACCCTCTCCACCTCTCGAGGCCGACTATATATCCGGGCATGACTCTCGAAACGGTCTCATGAGCACCGTCGCAAATGGCTCGTCACAGGCTCCAGCTTATTCCGCCAACGGAGCGTCCACTTCATCCGCATCCATAGCGTCTGGATCGAAGCAGGATGAAACCGTACCCGCTGCCGCGCCGATCCAAAAGAAGGCTCCTGTCGCCCGTCGAGCCTACACTGCCGACCCGAGTCACATCCTAGCAGCGACATCTGCTGCACCACAAAAGCATGCGGCCGCACCAGCTTTCACGGACGAGCCCGCCTCGATGGATGGCATCGGTACCGTCTCCCTCACGCAACAGCAACAACAAGGCCAGCAACCCAGCTCCGCAGCCTATCGACCGCCACCGAAGCAGAACGAACGCCGTAATGCCTCCAACGCCTCGACCGCCAGCACCGCCTACCGCACCGCCTCGTCCACCGGCGGCGCTTCTGATGTTGAAAATGACGATGCTTCCATGACTCAACGACTCGCTTCGCAGTCGACCAACGGCGCCAATGGCGTCTCTGCAGCGCCCGCGATCCGACTTACCCACGATGCTTCCCCTTATCTGCACGATCCGCAGCTAGGAACCGACGCCGGTGCGTCCCAAGCGGCTTTTGGCTCACAAGCCAATGGCGATCAGGAATTGCCGCCCACCGGCATCCCTCCACGTCAACACATGGCGCGCCGCAACACCACTGGATCTTCGCTGCAAGGCCGCCGATCTCAGTCTGGCGGCAGCCTCACCCATTCCATCCGTCGATCGAGCCGCGATCGCGACTCCATTTCGCCATATCCAGCTCAGCCCTGGTTGGCCGATGGACTCAACTCGCCTACCACGGCAGAGGGCTCGACGCACGCCCTGCGCACAGGCGATGCCGCTTTCGACGAAGAGGCCGCCAAGCACGCCGAGCAGCTGCGCAGGGATCGTCGCTACAAGGAGCAAAAGGCGCGCGATGCAGCAGCTGAAGGCTCCGCCGGCGACAAAGATGCGCCTCCCAACGGTGCTGTCGCCGGCTCCGGCGGTGGAGTCGTTGGCGTGTTGCAACGTACCAGGACCGGTCGCGACTGGCTCAACGCCAACCCCAAGGATAAGGAGCGCACCGACCGCGAGCGCGAACGCGAGCAAGAGGACGCGGAACCCAAGGTTCTTGTCGGCAACCTCATCGGAGAAGGCCATGCCAATTACGTCCTCATGTACAACATGCTCACCGGTATTCGCATCGGTGTCTCGAGGTGTCAAGCCAAGATGAAGCGTCCCCTGTGCGATGCCGATTTCACCGCCAAGCACAAGTTCACCTTCGATATCATCGGAAGAGAACTGACACCCACTGCCAAGTACGATTTTAAGTTCAAAGACTACGCTCCCTGGGTGTTCCGTGAGCTGCGCGAGCACTTTCACCTTGACGCTGCCGATTACCTTCTGTCGCTCACGTCCAAATACATTCTCAGCGAGCTGGGCTCGCCGGGAAAAAGTGGTTCCTTCTTCTACTTTTCGCGCGATTATCGCTTCATCATCAAGACGATCCGACACTCGGAGCACAAGTTCCTGTTGCGAATCCTCAAGGACTATCACGAGCACGTCAAGGCCAACCCACACACGCTGCTCAGTCGCTTCTATGGATTGCATCGTGTCAAGCTGCCGCAAGGCCGCAAAATCCATTTTGTCATCATGAACAATCTCTTCCCGCCGCATCGCGATATTCACGAAACGTACGATCTCAAAGGATCGTCGATCGGACGGGAGTATCCCGAGGAGAAAGCGGCGACCAAGTCCGGTGCCGTACTCAAGGATCTCAACTGGCTCAAGCGCGGGCGCGAGATCGAGCTGGGTCCCGAGAAGCGCGCATTATTTGAAGCACAGCTGCGTAGCGATGTCGGCTTGATGCAGCGACTCAACATCATGGACTATTCGTTGCTCATCGGGCTGCACGATGTACGTCGAGGCAACAAGGACAACCTGCGTCAGGACAACCTGCGCGTCTTCCAGCCAGAGACTAGGGAGATCAAACGTCAGCCTACGCAGGTGAAGCGGACCGGCGCAGGATCAGGCAGCGAGCAGGACGCCTCTGCACTGCGACAGGCAGTTCGACGCTCCGATCCGAAAGCGCTCAATGCGCAGCAGGTGACCAAGCTTCCCGACCGCGATGTCAGCGAGCGACGTCATTTCCTCTTCTACCAGGACGAAGGCGGATTCCGTTCGACCGACGAGCACGATCAGCCCGGCAACATGATCTACTACCTTGGCGTCATCGACCTCTTCACGCCGTACACATCGGTCAAGCGCGGCGAGACCATCTGGAAGGGTTTGACTCAGAACCGACACATGATCAGCTCGGTGCCTCCAAAGGAGTACGGGCAGCGCTTCTTTGACTTCCTGTGTAGCGTCGTAACGGGCGGCGATAAGAGTCGACGCCCCAAGATGTGGGGCTTCACGGAGAAAGATTTGGCCAAGACGAAAGGCAAGGCGCAATTGCAGGAGGCCCCCCAGACGGAAAAGGGCAAGACTGTTCACAAGCAGCAATAGCCAGGAGCGGTCATGCACTTCTGGTAGTCGGAACCTTCACATCTCGGTCACGACACACACTTCTTCCTGTCAATCTTGTGTCAGCCCACAAGAGAAGACTTACTCAAGTCAGCTGGCGGTCTTCCTCGCCTTCCGGGCCCACCTGCGACACTTTCCTCCATTGTCTGCACAGCCTGCAACATTCATTCACACCTACACTACGTCTCATACACACACACGCTCGTTTGTTTTTTCTTGTTGCACTGTTTCATTTTAGCATTTGCTGTTCAAGGGGTATATAGGAATGGCACAGTCTTTATTTGCCTTCATGAAGTCCTGCATGATGTGGTGTGTGCGATACCGAATGAATGATGACCCGGAATGTATGAGGATGGAGCCGATAAACGCGTTTGTCGCGTAAAGGATTGCAGGGCTTGGCGGCGAACTCGGCTGGGCGGGGGTGTTGATGCTCTCCACCTGGGGAAATTTGAGGTTGCACGCGAGCTGCGCTCTTCTTGGTCTTGGAAAGTCGGTTGCACACAGTGCATCTTGGACTCTGACTTCCAACATACAGATCAGACGATGCAGTGAGGTATGCTGCAGGAATAGGAATGAAGCGTACGAGTTGGATCGCTGTGTAAGTGGAACTCAGCGACTAGAGGAAAAGGGCTTCGAGCATCCGAGCTATACACGAGCGAAAGAGGACGGTGCACACGAACCACTTGTCCATTGACCGGAAAGCTTTCTTCCACCTTGACGTTGGACAGCATCATATCGACACATACCAGCTCCGCTGCCTCTCGCTCTGGCGTGCGAGCACCACGACTACGATATGGCGATCAATACGAGCAGTCGGCGGGATGGCCCGTCTGCATCCACAACGCCAACGCGCAAAGCCGCTGCATCCAGATCCTCTCCCTTACCACCGACTACATCGCAGCGCGCTCACCCACCCACGCTTCAACGCCTCCACTCCGGCACAGAGGCAGCCTCGACACTGCGCACCTCGGCCATCGCCGCCATGTCCACCACTCGTTCGCTCACCTCCCTCTCGTCCGCCTCCACCTCGCTCCACCCGATCCTACCCAGACGCACGCTCAAGATCGTCCTCATCGGAGACGCCGGTTCCGGCAAAACATCCATCCGTCATCGCTTCCTCTCCTCCACCTTCTTCCCATCCTACCGAGCCACCATCGGCGCGGATTTCATCACCAAGACTCTACCCGTCGATCCGCTGCAACCGGAGGGCGAGAAAGCGACGCTGCAGATCTGGGATACTGCGGGCCAGGAGCGCTTCCAATCGCTAGGTTCGGCGTTCTACAGAGGTGCGGATGCGGTGATCATCGCTTTCGATGCGAGCGAAGGAGGAGGCGGAGAGGAGGAGGTGGTGAGGGAGAAGGTGGAGAAGTGGTGGAAGGTTTTCATGGAAAAGGCTCCGGGGCCGGAGGGGGAGGAGGAGAGGAAGAGGTTTGCGTGGATTTGTGCTGCGAACAAGTGCGATCTGTTGGATGGCGATGCGGAGGTGGAGAGGGAGGGTGTGTGGAAGGTGTTGGACGGGTTGGTGGGGAGGAGCGAGGGACAGAGGGATTGGGGGAGGGATGAGGAGGAGCAGCAAGAGAGACCGAGTGGAGCAGAGGAGCCGGTGGATCCGAAAGAGGTGCTCTCGAGACCCGATCCTAATGGTCTGGAGGCAGAGCAGACACCAAGCAGCTCCGAGCCCGCACAGAGCAACGATAAAGGTCATCCAACGCCGAAGTACCAAAAGAATCTCAGCAACGGTCGGAACGGACAAGCAGCTGGAGGCAGAGGCGAAAGCGACACCGACGACAGCACAGCCGATCCGAACGGCGGAACGGTCAAGACCGTCTATGCGACACCCTACAACACCCTGACGCAAACGCAGCGACTCACAGCGTCACCCACGCCGAAATCGAGTGCGAATTCGAGCAGACGTAACGATGCCAAGTCGACCGGAGGTGAAGCAGCAGGCAGCGGGTTCTTGTCGAGCTGGATGAGGTCCAAGTCGAAAGCCACGGGTGCGAGCAGCAGTAATGTGGCAGGAGGTGGCAGAGGTCATCAGAAACGACAGTCGATCAAGAGCATCGAGGTGTTTCAGATCAGCGACCAGGAGGAATCGGATGTTTCCGACGGCAGCACCCTGGAAGCCAAGTCGAGCCGGTACGCGTTTCCCACGACAGCGGGTCGGAAGAAGGGCAAAGCACTGCAAGAGACGCCGCCTCGGAGCTTTGCGAAAGGATCATCGCACGGGACGGACAGACGGAGGGTCGATTCGACCATGAGTTTGAACGCGCCTTCCGTGTACCACACGCCTCGAGGGAGTACGTTCTTCAGCGTCAGTCCTAGTGCCCGAACCACGCTCGGTAATCCCTCCTCTTCCTCCTTCAGGGCAAAAGACGACGACGATGATGACGATGATGGTGATGATGGTGGGAGTGTCAAACGCCTGAGCGTAGCTTCGAACGCTCCGGAACTCAAACACAAACCCTCCATAGCTTCATCCTCGCTCTCCGCATCCACCATCAAACCACCACCTCCCCCTCCGCTGCTCAACCGCACTCTCCGCCCACCCAAATCCATCAACGACATCTTCACCCCTCACTCGCCCCCCACCTCCCCGCTCTCCCCTCCACCACCTCTCACCCCTTCCACGATCTCCATCCCGATCGAACCGTCCGCACCCCCTGCCGCGCCCGTCGACATGGACCATCCAGAAACCGGCTTCACCCTCTTCTACACCTCGGCCAAAACCGGCCATAACATCGACCGCATGTTCGAACACATCCTCCACCGCATCCTCACCAACACCGCCTACACCGAAGCGACTTCCGCAGCCGCCGCAGAGACGGAACAGCAGAGAACGCAGAGGCAGACAGCAGAAGCAGAGGTCATCAGGAGGACTATCAGGTTGGCTAGTGGAAAGCGTGACGAGAGATGGTTCGGTTGCTGTTGATGTTGTGCTGCCAGGACGGGCGAGGGTCTGCTCGGTTTTCGACATTCAAATGTGTGACTTTCACAGCACTGCGAAGAACCTAATCACTGCCATGTCATCGACTGTGCACGAGTTAGTAGCCGTGTGAGACCAGCATGTGTAGATCTTGTCACTTTTTCAACGTAGTTTCTTCAGCGCAGTGAGACGGACCTGATTACAAAACAAAAAACTGCATAGGCCAACGGCGCATGATATCATTCAATCCACTCAAACTCCCCCAGTTGACGACATCCTCCCAAACTGAGCTTGTTCGAGGTGGCCATCCCACCCTTGCCCTCCTCAAAGCTTGAAATCGGACCTCTCATACTTGGTCGTCTTGCTAGCGGCGTTATCCGTGAAAAAGTAGATATCGCCCGGAGGAGAAGGTCTCACCCTCGATGCGGGCAGACCCAACTCTGGTTGATCCAACACCTTGCTCAGCATCTCCTGTTTCCCTTCTCCCGCGAGCACGAACGCCAACCTGTGGGCGTGGTTCAAGACGGGGTAGGTGAAGGTGATCCTCTTGGCGGGGGGTTTGGGGCTGTCCTCGATGGGGGCGACCCAACGGTCCTGTTCGGTCAAGAGTTCGTGTCCGGGGAAGAGCGAGCAGGTGTGACCGTCTGGACCCATTCCCAACAGGATCAGGTCGAACACTGGATTGCGTACTGCTTCTTTACCTGCAAATGCCTGGACGAGCTGCTTCTCGTACGCATCCGAAAGCTCCTCGGGATCGTCCAGAAGGCTCTCGTCGATGGTGTGGATCTGACTCCTCTTGAGCTCAGGAACCTTGGAGAAGAACTCCTGATGGCACAGGTAGTAGTTGGAGTCCTCGTGGTCGAGTGGAACGAGTCGTTCGTCGCAGAAGAAGATCTCCCACTTGTCCCACCGCAAAGCATTGTCGTCGCGGTTGATCAGATACTTGGCGAGCATCTTGGGCAACGATCCACCCGAAGTGGCGAGCGTAAACTTGTTTCGGCGAGAGATGGCATCGTTCTGAGCCTTGATGACGAAATCGGCGAGGTTGCGCGAGAGCTGGTCCGAGTCCGGGAAGGAGAAGAGGATGGGTTCGGCAGGTGTCTGCGACGGTGCTTTGGCGTCGACGGGCGGCATGATGTCGAGGCTGTGGATGTGGGTTTACTGATGATAGTGTCGAATGTGTCTGCAATCGCTGTGATGACTCTGATGAGCGTCGAGGAAGGGATGAAGCTGATAGGGATAACGATCAGATGTAGTCGACGAGAGAGATGATGGAAACGAGAGAGGAAAGCGGATGTCGGATGTCGAATGTCGAAATCAGTCACGAACCACACCGCCTAAAAAGTCCAACTGCGCACGTCCACCCACCCACACGCCGACCTCAGCCAAGCCGCATCTCAAGAATCCAATGGAAAGTGGAGTCAGAATCCTCCCACTCAGCAGCAGCACTCTTGAAACAGGCCAGAAATAAATCGAAAATAATATCTAACCAATGTGCGCTCTTTTCGACTCTCAAAGCAGTTCTTCCGCCAAATGCGATAAAATAAATCTTCCCGGAAATGAGAAAGAAGATCACAGATAAGGGGATCTCATCTCGACGGCCAGTCACACAAGGCAGCAGACCAGTCGTGATCGAACACCAGAAATGCGCTTCGACAGCAGCAGCGTTTCCTTGGCCTGTGCTCTCTTTCAACATCCGCCTTCGCGCTTGCTGATCGCTTCCTTGCTTCCCATGCAGATCACAAGTCTCCTAGTCGTTCAGCCGCTGCCGTTGGTACATCCGTCCTTGAAGATTTGATGCAGAACAAAAGCAGATACTCGCGATTCGAACATGCAAATTGTAGCATGACAACCAGGCGTGGTGTCAGCGAGGAGCTCGATAGAAGCAACCATGTCGAAGTGACGTCAGCTGTCGCAGTGCCACTGACAATTTCGTGAGACCGAGCTTTGCCAACCTGAATTTCAATCATATTGCAAGCACAGCACGATCTCACATCCATGCTTTGATGTAACGTCCTTGGCCTGCCTGCATGGCTCCGCCTTCACTCTTGTATCCTCGCACGCATCGAACCGCCAGACGATGAGCTCGAGATCAATATGCCCTGACATTGACGACCAACACCGATCGGATAGAGCGGTCAATAATGCTACAGAAAGAAACTCAAACGCCATCCTCGTTCTGACTGAACGTTCTTCTCGTCGGCGTATTGCGACCGCTCGTCGACCTCCTCCCACTCGCGAACGACGTTGCATCAAACACATTCGTCCCCGCATCCTCGTCGTCCTCATCCACCACCACCGCATCGCGTTCAGCAGGATACAGCTCCGCGTCTCCATCCTCTTCGACCGAGAAGAAGTTCCTCCTGCCACCGGCGCTCGTATCGCCAGCTTGCCCAGACAGATCGAGTTGACTTGCCGCCGCATCGCGGGCAGCTAGGCGCGCGATCTTCTTCTCCTCGTGCTTGCGTGACGCCACCGAGTTGCTGAACAGCGGCAGCAGGTATTTCTGATCGATGGCTTGGAACCATTGGCCGTCCTTCATGACGAGGCCTGCTCGGTCGAGAAGCTGCTTGGCGGGGGAGGACGTCGAACCGTCGGTGGAGGATGCCTCGATGACTGCGCGACGGATCTCGCTCAAGCTCGGCAGAGAGCCAGCGTTGGACGGTGAGCGTGCACTCGAAAGTCCCGGTCCGCCAGCGCTGCTGCTCAACGGACCCAGGCCGGATGAAAGCCCCGGTGTTGACGACCTTGATGGAAGCATGTCCGAGGAGAAAGATGACACCTCGTCTTCCTCGTCCAAGTCATCGGCGAATCCTCCACGCGGATTTCCGGATTTCCCTGCCGCGCCCTGTCCTCGTGCGTACACGGAGCCGCTGTGGCTCAACGACGCACGCGGACTCGAGCTCGCGCTTGCATCGCGGTACCCATTCTTGCCTCCCGATGCGAATCGATTGCCGGACCGTGTCAACCCAGCTCTCTCCGACGCATCGCGGTAATTGCTAGCATCCATGTAGCTCCTCCTTTGCATTCCTCTCAACCGCATCACATCGTCTTCATCGTCCTCGTCGTCCGACTCTCCCTCATCATCCTGCACTCCCGTTCGGATTCCCAAGATCTCCAACATCTGCGCCGTGGTTCCTCCGAACACGATCACGGTCAGCACCACCGTCACCAACACCGTCGTCTGCAGAGCAATCGCATTCTGCCCCTCAATACCTGCCGACAGCGCAAAGCCTACCGCACCACGAAGACCGGCCCAGAAGAGCATGATCTGATACTGTCGCGGCAACTCTTCGTCGCCCGTCCCGCGCGGCACGCCCCCTCCTCCGGCGGCTCGTGCTCGTTGGTTGCTGCGTGCTCGCCTGAAAGCATTGATCACGCTGGCGATGGGGAACACGGCGCAGTATCGCGACGCTACGACGGCGAGAACGGTGACAATGATGAACAGCGGCTTGTACACCAAGATCTCCTGGGTGAATAGACTGAGACCGAGGTAGATGAAGATAAAGTTCTCCGAAAGGTTGGCCAATGTCTGGAACGTGTATCGCGTGGTCCGCTGTGTTCGTCTCGACATATTATGGTATGCGTAGTGCTTGAGAGTGATACCGCAGAACAAGAGCGACACGATTCCGCTCATTGTAACGCCATTGCTGAAAAAGTAGCTCGTGTAAGCGATCAGCGCCACGAGACAGCTCTCGAGCTGAGGATACGAGCTGAGCCGCGAGTGCTTGAGCAAAAGCGAGCATCCCAGACCGAAACATACGCCAAGCATCATCGAAAGCGTAAAAACCACCAAGAAGAGGCCGATACCGTGGAAGATGGACGAAATGTAGATGTCCTTGCCGCGGAAAGTCGAAAGCGTGTCGAACATGACGATGGACACGGCATCATTGAGGATGCTCTCGCCAAAGATGACCGAGTAGAGCTGAGGGTCCACCTTGTACGTGTTGAAGATGGCGAGGATGGTTACCGGATCGGTGGCGCTCAACGTAGAGCCAAAGATGAGACACTCGAGCAGCGTCAATGAGATGGACTCGAGGTGGAGCAGCGACCAGAGGTAGACAATGACACCGACCACGATAGCGCTGATGAAGGTGCCGGCGAAGGCGAAGATGAGAATGGTGCCAAAGTTGCGGAAGAAGTTCTCCTGTCGCAAGTCGTAGCCTGATGCAAGGATGATGGGTGGAAGCAGCACGTTGAGCATGATGGTGTTGCTGAAACTGAGCATGTTCTGCACCTGCTCGCCTGGACCGATGCGCAGACAGACACCGACGAACATGCCAGCAAAGAGGCCGACGATGGTTTCGTGCACCGCCGTGATGCGCTTGACCTTGAGATAGTATGATGTCCAGAAGGACATGATGAGCAGAGACAGCACGAGGAAGAGCGCGAGCGAGGAAAAGCGTTCCTGCTGCTCTGCATCTGGAACAGGTATTGCGGGCGCAGCTGGCTTGGTAGGTGTCGCTGTAGCTGTGACTGAGGTCGATGAAGCAGTACCGCTCGATGTGGATGCTGCAGTAACAGCAGCTGCTGCCACCGCCAAAAGTGTCGCGCACCTTGCCAACATCTTGACCGCCATCTTGCGCCCTTAGCTGGAAGCGCACGGTGCCGGAGCTTGAGGAGACCCTTTAGACGAGTGTGGCGGAACGGTATTCGAACGGGGTCGGGGTCATCGAAGAAAGGTTCGGTGAGCTTGACGTCGTCCACGTCGAGCAGCAGGTCGTTGTTGCGACGTTGGTGTAGGTGTTGGTGTTGGACTGTGCGGCATCGTGATCGAATCGGCCAAGTTGGAAGGCGCGTCTCGGTGAGTCGGAATCTGCGAAATTGTGTTCCGATTGCCGCGAAAATAGTTGAGAGAGGCGAAGAAGGAAAAAAGGGTTTGTGCGTCGGTTCTGTTGGTGTTGTTGTTGCTTCATTCTTCCCATCACACAATCACCATCCCCACAATCATGAACGACTATCCAATGGACGCGGCGCCCCAGTCGCTGTCCGAGCTGCTCCAGCAATCGAGGAAGCTCACCAACCATCTCGGACGCTCAGACCTGCCTCAGATCCAGCTCGGACTAGACCAGATCGAGAACCAGAGTCGCAAGCTCGTCTCCAAGAGTCTCCGTTCTGGTTCCGCACAGCCTGGAGATGCACGCGCTCACTACTTTCTCGCAAACGGCGGCATCGACGCAGCGCAGCTCGCAGACACCATCCACTCCGCCAACATTGCAAGCACCTTTGAACCGCTCCAACCTATCTACGACACGGATGTAGAAAGCTACCTCACCCATGAGCACCAGCAGGTCGTCATCAGCGTCATCGAGCAAGGCAGACGCGAGACGCTGCAAGACTTCCACCGCAACCTCGACCGCACCATGCATCGCGACTGGGAACGCCAAAAGCGCAAAATCCTCGAAGAGCTAGGCCAGCATCAGCCGTCCAACGCTTCGCGTGACGCTGACGTGGATGCTTCGCGCTCGGGCTTTGGTGCTTCCACCTCGGCGCACACCCTGCCTGCCGGTGGCAGCTCCGCATCCGGATCGCACGTCTCATCTCAGATGCACGGCAAGATGGCTCGATACCAGAACGTCGTTTCCAGGCTCAACTCTTCGCGTCTCGAAGGCTACAGTTTGGCGCTGGCGCACGCTTTCATCGACGCAACCACGGGACTCGGGGAGGATGCGAAGAACAAGGAGCTGCAAGAAAGTTGGAAGGCGCTCGCTTCCATGGTGCGAGAGCAGAATGTCCGCAACGGCGAATTCGCTGCCAAGCCAGTCAAAGAGCGACAGTACGCCTCCGCTTACGTCGATCTCAAGGCTTGGAGCAGTGTCGACGGTACCAACTTGCGCAAGGAGCTCATCGGGGGCTCGAAAGCCTTCCTCGAGAACGAGTTCGAGGAGCACATGGAGCAGGTCATTGCTGCCAACCCAGTGCTGGCACAACGCGGCGGTGCTCCTACCGTACGCTCGACCGTCAGCGCGTTCCTGCGCGTCCAGCATCTCAGCTCGCAGAACCAGTGGAGATCCGATCTGGCCAAAGAGCTCGACGCGTCCACCAATGTGCCGATCTGGGCCGAACTCTACTTCCTCCTCCGCATCGGCAAGCCCAAGGAGGCGCTCGAGTGCGCCTCGGAAAACGAAAACCGCATCCGCTCCACCGATCCTTCCTTCCTCGCCTACCTCAAGGCGTGGATCGACTCGCCCGACCGCCGCCTTCCTCGCCTGCTCAAGGACCGCTTCACTGCCGAGTATAATTCGCGTTTCCGCACGTTGCCAGAGGTGCACGACCCTTACAAGCTTGGCCTGTACAAGCTCATCGGCAGGATTGACGTCTCCAAGAAATTCCCAACGCTCCTCACCTCGAGCATCCAGAATTGGCTCTGGCTTCAGCTCAGCATGGTGCGCGAGACGTACGACGAAGATGCAGACGCCCAGGACTCGGTGCGCGACCGTTTCACGCTAGCCGATCTGGGTAGCAAGGTGGAAAAGTTCGGCGAGGCTTACTTTGATCCCAAGGGCAACCGACCGCTGTTCTACTTCCGTTTGCTGCTGTTGTGCGGCCAGTTTGAGAAGGCGGTCGGCTTCCTCTTCTCGCGCTCAGCGCACCAGGTGGATGCGATCCACTTTGCCGTGGTGCTGGCGTACTACGGCTTGCTACGCGTTCCTTCGCAAGCCGCTTCGTCGCAGGTCGAGTACCTGCTGATCGAGTCGGATGGACAGGGCGGCAGCATCGCATCGATCGACTTTGCCAAGCTGGTGCAGCGATACGTGCGCATGTTTTCTCAGACGTCGCGAAGGGACGCACTGCAGTACCTGTACCTGATCTGCTTGCACGCCGACGTGGCCGAGCCGGTGGGCTCAGAGCAGGTCCGACGCTGTCACGACTTGATCCGCGCGCTGGTGCTCGAAGCGCATCCCACTGAATTCCAGGAACTTCTGGGCGACGTACGCACAAACGGAGCCAAGACGCCTGGTCTGATCGAGAGGAACCTGCCGCTGATCAAGATCAAGAACGAGCGCGAATTCCTGTCGACGATCGTGCAGGTGGCTGCGACGCAATGCGACATGGCGCACCGCACCGAGTCGGCCATCCTGCTGTATAATCTGGCGGGCCAGCACGACACGGTTGTGGCAGTGCTTAACAAGGAGCTCGGCGCGCGTCTGACGGATCCGAGCAGCGCCTCCGAGTGGAAGTCGACCGGTTTGTCGTCGGGCGCCTCGTTCTCTGCGGCCAGCAACCTTGTCACGCTCGCCACGGCGATCCTCGACACGTACGAGAAGCAGTTTGGCTACTCGGGCAAGAACCGCGACACGTGCCGTCGACTGTTGGAGCTCAAGAAGGCGGTGGGCCTGCACAGCGACGGACAGAACCTGCAGGCGCTGCAGACGATTGAAGCGCTGCGCATCCTGCCGCTGGATGCCGAGTCGAGGAAGGACGTGGTGGCCATCACGCGCAAGGCGGAAGAGTTCAAGGAGGTGGACGACAACATTGCGCGCAACTTCTCCGAGAATGTGCTCATGACCATGACGATCCTGTACAAGCTGCATCAGGAGCTCAAGGAGAGCATCCACAGGAGTGGGACGAGCGCCATGGACGAGTACAGGGCGCAGGCGAGGGCGTTGATGATGTGGGCGGGAATGCTGCGCTTCCGTATGAGCAGCGAGACATACAGCCAGCTCACGCGACTCGATGTGTTTATTCACTAGATCTTGCCAATCGACAGATGCAGTAGTATAAGATTCAAGCTTCCCCTGTCACATGATGGCATGTGTTGTTGTCTGATTTCGTGTGTCATCTGCTCCGGCTTGAGCTTCAACGGCGCGGAGATACGCGGTGGGTATACTGTAGCTGTCTTGCCATTCGTCGTCTGAGAGAGCACGTTCGCTGCTTGTATGCATGCCAAGAAATTTCAAGGTCACGCCAAAAAGGAAGGAACACACAAATTTCTAGCGAGAGACAGCAAACGGCGGGGCGGACTGAGCGCGTGTTCTGCCCCGGTGCCCGACTTGACCGACCGCAGTTAAAGCGTTTGGAGAGCGATGGTTGATAAGGGAGATCTGTGTGCAAAATCGTCGGCCCACACGACAACGGCTTTGGATTTTTGCAAGTCAACCCCAAGCAACGACTTTTTTCTTTTGCTCATATCAGATACCGGGGCTGTGCAGCGCAGTCAAATTTTGAAGCACGCATCTTTCGAGGCGCACAGACATGACTGTTTCGTCGACTGCGCAATTCGACACCACTCGCAGTGACAGGGCAACATCGATCGTCCGAGCTCCTCTGTCCCTCCCTCTTGACCACCATCAGCTCTTGCTGCTCGGACGGAGGAAACATGTCGCACATCATCTCATCCGCCATGTCGGTGGCTCAGCAGAAGCTGGGCACCGCCTCATCCGCAACCAACAACGACGCATCCGACCACCAGCCAGGCCTTTCTCCCCCACTCTCACCCGTAGACGACCAGGACATCGAGCTTACCGCTCCAACTCCGGCAGCTGCTCGCGCCTCCAAGTATCGTCCTTCCACTGCACCCTCTTCGTCGCCCATGCCTGCCCACCTCAAGACGTACAAGAACAACCTGGGCAACGACATCACCATCGATGTCAACATCGGACCCAGCACCTCGTCCGCCTATGCTAGAGCGCAGGGCAGCACCGCTTTCCACCACGCCCACAAGCACCACAGCAACTCTTCTTCGCCACCTGCCCCTGTGCCTTCCTCTACCTCTGCGCACGCCCAGGCTGAACCTCATCTGGCGGCGCCTGCCGATGACGCCACAGCACCGCGCCCTACTCGCTCGCGTGCCAGCTCGCTCGGCTACGCTGGCCTTGCACCTGCCACTCCCGGCACAGAGGACACCGACCCGCTGCTGCTCCGATCTCGTGTAGTCGAAGAGTCCGATATCCGTCGTCGACACTCGGGCAAGGGCAAGAACAAGCGAAGCGAGCGCCAGATCCGAGACTTTTACGAGGCGCAGAACGAGCACATCGAGCGTCTGCTCAAGCCCATTTCGGCGCACGCAGACGAGGACAAGCAGGACCGCGAGTCGTCTGCGCTCAAGGTCAAGATCGCCGTGTACGCCTCGATCGGCGCCAACTTTGCGCTCGCCGTACTCCAGCTCTACGCCGCCGTCAGTTCGCTCTCGCTCTCGCTGTTTGCCACGGCCGCCGACTCGGTGTTTGACCCTTTCGCCAACATCGTCCTCAACTGGCTGCATCGCAAGAGCGAAAAGGTCGACGACCGCAAGTGGCCCATCGGAGGCTCGCGCTTTGAGCCCATCGGCAACATCGTTTACGCCGCCCTCATGGGTATGGTCTCTGCCATCCTGGTCGTCGAGTCCATCAAGGACCTCGCCACGGGCGACAACGACAGGAAGCTGCACATTGCTTCACTCATCGCTGTCGGCGTCGCTTTTGTCACCAAGGCGATCCTGGCCATCTACTGTTTCGGACTGCGCAAGTACAGCTCGCAGGTCGAAGTTCTGTATCAAGATCACCGCAACGATCTGTTCATCAACGGCTTCGGTATCTTCACCTCGGCCGCCGGTGCCACGGTGGCCGGGTGGATCGATCCCGCGGGTGCGCTCGTCATCTCGCTCGCCATCATCACCTCGTGGACGCGAACGGCGTTCGGAGAGTTCAAGACGCTCGCCGGCGCCGCTGCACCCACCGACTTTTTGCAGCTGGTCACGTACAATGCGGCGCTATTCAGCGACGAGATCCAGGCGATCGAGAGCGTTAGGGCGTACAGTTCCGGTCCGAGGTACATCGTAGAGATCGACATCGTCATGCATCCAGAGACACCTCTGTGGAAGAGCCATGATCTGAGTCAGGCGCTGCAGGACAATTTGGAGTCACTGCCTATGGTCGAGAGGGCGTTTATACATGTGGATCATGAGGTGGAACACGCTTTCGAGCACAAGAAGGCTGTTTAGACGCGCGCGGGTTTTTGGGGGTAATGATATGCTGTTTCATTTCCGAATGATCGTGTTGGACATGTGTGTGTGTGTGTGTATCTACCAAGCATGACTCGAGTCCAACTTGCAAAACAACTCTCGCAGTTGCTTTGGCTCGAACTGACCGGAAAGTTTCTCTCCCTCCGCTCCCTTCTCCGCCAACTCCCTCAGCCGCGAAGGGGCAGCCTTATCATCTCGTTTCCTAACATTGACGGTGTTTGTCTGCATCTCTCTTTCACCGACTACGAGGATGTAGTTGTATCTTGCGAGTTGGGCTTTTCTGACGAGTTTTCCGAGTTTTTCGTTTTGCGGGTTGGATTCTACGTCTACGAAGAAGCGCTGCAGATGGCGCGAAGCAGATTCTTGGGGTGGAGAATCCGGATGGATGCCGAGGGAGAGGTATTTGGATAGGTTCTCGGCGTACTGCAGGAGAGCAGGGGAGTTGGTGGTGGCAGGGATGACGATGGCTTGACGCGGGGAGAGCCAGAAGGGCCACCAGCCGGAGGTCTGTTCGATGAGGATGGCCATGAATCGCTCTACGCTGCCGAGGATAGCGCGGTGGATCATGACGGGTACGCTGCGTTCGTTGGTCGAGGGGGAGTGCGGATCGGCGTACGAAAGATCGAATCGTCGGGGTAGTTGGAAGTCGAGCTGAATCGTTGCGGTTTGATGCCTTCGACCTTGACCGTCGACGAGACGGATGTCGATCTTGGGTCCGTAGAAAGCCCCATCTCCAGCGTTCAACGACCAGGTCCTACCGCTGGAATCGAGTGCTTCCCTCAACCCCGACTCGGCCTTATCCCATTCGTCTATGCTTCCGATGAACGACTCGGGTCTTGTGGAGAGAACTAGTTCAAAGTCGCTGAACCCAAACGTATCGTACGCACTGGTCAACATGGACAGCATCGAGTTGATCTCCGTCGAGACCTGATCCGGTCGACAAAACACGTGCGCATCGTCCTGATGAAACCTCCTCACTCTCGTCAACCCCGTAAGTGCCCCCGAAGCTTCGTTCCGATGCAGCGGGGAGAACTCCGCGTACCGAATCGGTAGATCTCGATACGACCTCTCCGCGGACGCGAATATCAAGCAGTGTCCCGGGCAGTTCATCGGTTTCAACCCAAACGTTTCGTCCTCCGCTGCCTCTGTAGATTGTATCGAACAGCACCCTGACGACGCTGGACGATCCGTTGTCGCAGAAGAAAAGCGTTCCTTGTACCCTTCGGCGGCGAACATATCGTCGCGGTAGTTGTCCCAGTGTCCGGAACGTTTCCAGAGCGAAGTCTTGTAGAGCTGCGGGGATTGGACTTCGTCGTAGCCGTAGACGTCGTAGAGGTCGCGTACGACGCGTTCTACTTTGCGAGCGAGACGCATACCGTGCGGGAGGATGAAAGGGGTGCCGGGGGAAGAGTCGTGTGTGAGGAAGAGGGTTTGAGACTTTCCGATCGAGCGGTGGTCGTTGGAGGAAGTGCTGGGAGTTGCGTCGGATGATGATGTAGCCGAAGAAGAGGGTGACGAGGTCGAGGACGACGAGGATGCTCGCCAGGAGGTCGATGCAAACGCTGCACGATGCGCGATGCTCCGCTTTGACGATGTCGATGGAGCCACACCGCTGCGAAGCGCAGTCCGAGCTAGCTTTTCGACCACAGGCCGACTCATGATGTGAATAGGCGTCTATGATGGCGTCAAAGAAGAGAGCGACGTTGTTAGAAGAAAGCAACTTGTTCGGGATCTTGTTCCACTCGGTCAACAAGAAAAAAAGGCCGATGCGAGAGCAAGAAAGGGTCTCGGTTTGAATTTTGCGGTATGTTAAGCCATACGACTAACAACGGTCAAATGGCAGCAAAGACGGGCGATGCACGAGCCAGAGGAGCAGCGCGCAACTGGGCGCGATTTCTCTCGTGTTGTACGCCAAGTGACGTATTTCGATTGTTTCAGAAAAAGTGGCTTCTGACCGCGGAAGACCCGAAAATTACATGGACCCTGAGCGAGGCTGCTGGCTGCTGCTGGCTGCTGTGCCCATGACTGTGCCGCCTGCTTGCTGCTTGCCTCTTATCGGCTGTGCTACCTGTGCCTCACTCCGTGTCCACCATCATCCTCAACGGAAGGAGGTGTGCTCCAACCTCGAAACATCAAGAAACGGCGGGATCACTCACCACCATAATGTTCCTCACGAGGGCTTCATCTCGTGCCCGGTGCGCTGGCGGCTTCGGCCCTGCCGTCTCACTGCGCACTCGATACGGTAGCTCATCCTCGTTTACCAGCACGAAAGCAAGCGCATCGACATTAGCCTCGGCTCGTATTGTGGCATTCTCAGCGCTTGCTCCTTCGCGTGCGCTCGCTGTGAACCGCCTAGACCGACGAATCCCAATCCTCGCGGCAAACCATCACCTCGGCTCTCGATGGTCTTCTTCAGCAGCGCTCGCTTCCACCTCGCCAGAGGCCGCCAAAGTTGCAGAAGATGCCGAGACTGAGACCGAGAACGATCCTTTCCGCAAGATCGGCTACCTGTACTTTGATACCGTCTTCCCCATCCGGCTTGGTTTCTGGGACATTCGATACATGCTCGCCTCGCTAGAGAAACGTTCCGTCCTCGATCGCGTCAAGGCCAGCTTGCCTCCCGATCAAAGCGTCGGCTACGGCTTCAAAGTCATCGGTGCAGAAGAGCGTATGAAGGATGGAGGAGCCTTTGTCACTTTTTCCTACAGAGAAGACCCCAACGAAAAGAACGAAGAGTCGCTCAACAACATCGAGAAGCGTCTCAAGTCCGGTGTTCGACGTGTCTTCAATCCGCTCCTCTTCTTCCTCGGCACTCCTGGCGTCCATGTCGTGCGAGGCAAGCCGTTCCGCGAGGATATGAACATCTTCCCTGCCACGCGCATCTTCGTCAAGCTCGAAGGCGGAGACGCTAGTGAGGAGCAGCTCTGGCAGACGTTGCGTCCCTACGGTCGCATCGTCTCGATCGTCAAGGAAAAGCCTTCCGAGGCTCTGGTCACCTTTTCGCGCATCCGAGGTGCTACCAGCGCCCGCAACTGTGCTCACGGCCTGGAGCTACCCAATGGCGCCAGATTCATCATCACCTTCCGCAGCATGCTCCGCAGCAAGCAGGCGTGGGACTGGATCACGAACCATCCAAGGCTGGTCTTTCCCCTGGTCGCTTTCCTCATCGGCGGCATCTCGTACATGGTCTTTGATCCCGTGCGCGAGTTCATGGTCGAGAGCAAGGTGCACAACACGTTTTCGCTGGATGAATATCGCGTCTACACCTGGCTCAAACGCAACACCGTGGGTCTGTTCAAGGACACCGACGGCGATGCTAAGGGAGACGTCGACGACTGGTGGGAGCGCAGGCAATCGGCAGAGACGATTCAGGAGTGGATCCGCGAGAAGCCGTCCACGTTCGTCACCATCTCTGGCCCACGCGGATCGGGCAAGACGGGTCTGGTGGGCAAAGCCATCACGCGCGAAGTCCAGCATCTCGTGATCGACTGCGATGCCATCGCCAAGACGGCCAAGAACGACTCGCTGCTCATCGACGCCTTGGCCAACGAGACGGGCTACTGGCCTGTGTTCAGCTGGCTGAGCAGCATCAACAGCATGATCGATCTCGCGGCGGTCGGTCTCATCGGGTCCAAGGCTGGATTTGCTACGCCGACCGATGCACAGCTCAAGCAGATCCTGGGCGTCACCACCAACGCGCTCAACCACATCAACGAGCAGACGCAGAAACGCATCGCAAAGGCGGAAAAAGCTCGCCTTGCGGCAGAGAAGAAGCTCAAGACCACATCGGTACCTACTCCCACGACTGGTTTGACTGCCGTGCAGAACAGCGCTGCCGCGGAGAAGGAGTCGCTCGAAGAGAAGGCTTCGGCGCTGGCACACAACACGATGGAATCACTGCACAGCCTCGTATCTGGCGATGATGCGGACGCGGATGGGAAGAAGGACAAGAAGAAATCCTTCGACTCGCCCGTGGTCGTCATCAAGCAGTTCCATCACAAGGGTATCAAGCAGGCCATCCTGCATCAAGTGCTGGCCGAGTGGGCGGCGGAGTTGGTGACCAACGGTATCGCCCATGTCGTGTTTGTGTCGGACAATCCGGTCGGGATGGGTAAGGAGCTGGCAAAGGCATTGCCGAATGTTCCATTCCAGGGCATTGCGCTTGCTGATGCAGAAGAAGACAAGGCGCGAAGCTACGTGTTCAACAAACTCAAGGAGATGGGTCGGCTGCCTACGCTCGATAGTGCCGATGCAAAATCGTCGCCGCCGAGCTACGGAGCGACTGCTTCGCAGTTCCAAGCAACACCAGCTGAATTCGCAAAGTCAAACGCGGACTACACTGATGAATCAAGAGGAACTACGAAGAGCTCCGAGCCGCAGCACGCTTCTGCGTTGGACGAAGAAACAGCCTCTTGGGTCGACAAGCTCGGCGGTCGGCTCACAGATCTCGAAACATTGGTGCAAAAAGTATCTTTGGGCCAGACAGTCGAATCTGCCGTGCAAGACATTATCTCGCGCAGCGTGGTCGAGCTGCGCAAGAACGCGTTCGGCGACGACTCTGGCGAGGCCTCCTCCCTCCCCTGGACGCGATCCCAGGCGTGGACCGTCGTCAACAAGCTCGCCAAGACGGGCGAGATTTCGTACTACGGTCTGCTGCACAACGAGTTCAAAGGAAACGAATCGGCGATCAAGTCGCTCGAGCAGGCCGAGATCATCTCGGTGCGACATCACGACGGACGACCCTCGGCCATCCGCGCCGGTCGACCCGTCATGCAGGAAGCGATCAAACGTCTGGTAGGGGACAAAGTGTTCAACGATACGCAGACGTTGATGGCCAACGCGGGGGCGATCGAGTCGGCAGAGAAATCGATGAGGACCATCGAGGCTGAAATTGCGGACATCAGCAAGATGATCCAAGGCTCGCCGTTCAAGGTCGTTTCGGGAGCTGGATCGACGAGCGGAGCGGTGCTACCGAGCGACGAGAAGAAGGAAGGTGGCAGCGGGTTGTTGGGGATCTTCGGCGGTGGAAGTGGTGGACAGAGTGCGATCAGTACCAGTGAAGCGGCCAAGGCGAGGACCGAATTTTTGATGTTCAAGATGGCCGAGTTGCAGACCAAGATCTCCAAGCTGGATGCCAAGAACACGGGCATCAAGGCAAGGTTGGCCAGCCATGTAGATTGAGATTTGCGCAAGTGGATAGGGAAAATGTATACCACAGCTCAAGATCAGCAATTGAGAGGGTGTGTTGGCACAGCGAGCGATGTGTTGGTGTAACTTGACGTCAAATTGAGCTCAACTTACCTCACTTGCGGATCAGATGCAGGGTCCACATCTGACACACTGGCGGCGGCTGTGCGTGTGACTGATGATCTTCCGTTCCGTGTGTCTCTGTATGTGGAGGCTTTTTTTTCTTCGGAAGAAAGGCGGCTCTGAGCTGGAGGAGAAATGGAAAGAACAAATTTTAGAGCGTTATTCGCTTTGCACAGCTGATTCATCTTGGTTTCCGAGAGACGGGAGCGCGTGCGGGTTAGGCGATGTGCACAGATGAAGTATGAAGTCACACAAGGTCTGAAGCTGAGCTCGCTTGGGTGAAAGTTGGATGCGGTCAGAAGGATGGTAGAGCGGAAAAGCGGGTTGTGTCAGCTGTGACTGCATTGTGCTTCGCAAATGGAACACAGTCGAGGAAATGCCACAGTATGTGCTGAGCCTCGACAAGAGAGATGTTCCGAAGATGTGTTGCGCTCAGTATTGCGTTGCAGATGGCTATATATACAGAGTTGTTGCTACAAGCTCGATCTTTTCGGTTCCCATCAAACGAACACCACCACAACCCAAACCAACTCGTGCTGAAATACCTTCTCACTTAATCGTAAGTGATTGCACCTTACCCGCTTGGGCCTTTCCACCCCGGTCGCGCTTGAACTAACCCCTCCACCTTTCCTTCTCTCCTTGTGCAACCACCGCAGACTAAAAATGCAGCAAGACCGATCCTCCAACTCGCTCCCCGGCTCGTCCGCCGGACCCAACAAGGCCGGCGCTAGCGCACCCTCCGGCGCCGCTGCGCTCGGCTCTGAGATCGGTGCCGAACGCGACGCCCGTCGGGAGCTCGCCCAAGCGCAGCGCGAAGGCGACTCGATCCCTACCTCCACCACCACCTCCTCCAACGCAGCCGATCTCGGCTTCGGCCAGCTCAACGGTGCCGAACAGGGAATCTCCACCCCTGGCGCTGAGAAACGCGATCAGCTGCAGAACCAACGCAACACCGAATTCAACAAGGACCAGCCCGATCTCCGAAAACTCGCCGCCAGCAGCGCAGGTAGCGCAGCTCACAACCCACTGGGTGGTGAGGCAAAGAGCTCCGGTGCTCAGCAGCCCGATGATATTCTCGAGACGGTGAGCAGGAGCACCGGTACGGAGAGCGGTACCGGTGCCGTGGGGACGGGCGAGATCGAGGTCGGAAGGGACGCTAGTACCGCACGCACTGCTTGAACGCAGGCACAGAAAAGTATTGAATAGCTTGTACTGATCCGTTAATCGATTGTCGGTTGAAAGGTCGATCCTACAACACCTCTGCGGCACTGTGATGTTACACATGACTGATTCGTCATGAGATTGAGCGACAACTCCTCACATCAACGCTGACCAGACGGAATGGCCAGCCTAGCCGCGCGTTTCTTCCCTCTCCCTTGCATCCCCGCACCACCACCCGCCCCTGTCGGAATCCCCGAACTCCTCCTGCCCGTCACTCGACTCTGCAATCTCTGATTCTGCCTCCTAAACAGCAGCTTCTGCCTCTGCACAAATGCCCACACCGAGAAGATCGCAATGCTCGCAATAACCCCGATCATCTCAAAGTAGTCTCTCGCCTCCTGCTTGGCTGATTTGCCGCACGCCTCGTATCCGAGCCGGACGTTTGCGGCGGAAGTATCTGTTTTCGCGGAGTTGGCAGCGCGGAGTGCGGATTGGACGGCTTGCGGGTCGTTGCGGTCGGTGACGGGGCTGCATGCGACGCGGCGGCGGTTGTTGTAAGGGCGACAGTAGGGGAGGTGGATTACGTCTTCGGGGCAAGGTTCGCAGTCTCCGATGGGGGAGCATACGTGGGCGGTGGAGTTGCTCGATCCAGCTTGCGGAGCGACAGAGTTCGAAGCTTCGGGCGGGTTTGCATGGTTTGCACTTGATTGGGTCTTTCGTGATGATGACCAGAGCGGCCATTCCCCCTCGTAGCCTTTCACTTTTGAGCCTTCGGTCTTGCCGTCGCCGAGGACGAATTTGGCCCCGGGTTGCTCGCTATCTGGTCTCCATGAGCGACGTTCTGCTGGTGATGTGGAGTCGGAGGCAGTGGTCAGCGTAGCAAGAAAGAAGAGCGATAGCGTAAGCGCTAGCTTTGATGGTTTGCGATGCGTGGTTCGCCGCATCATTCCGGTAGTGGGTGATGGCGGTGATGACGATGGTGATGGTGACGGAAGAAGTGTGAGATGAAGCGAACAGGGTCCAATCGGCGTTTTTCGATGGGCGATCAAATTTCGCGGCGTTTCGGAACGGCTCGTGCGTCGCTCGAAGTTGTACAACTTGCTCCTCTTGCTCACCACTACTTTCCCGAACAGCTTCTTCACCGTACTTGCCCTCAGAATGATGTTCGACACTCCGTCACTCAACTCCTAGCCCGCTAGAAGCGTCTCGAGCAAGCGGCGGGTTCGGTGCTGCGGCGTGCCCAACATGTCGACAGCTGCATCGCCCAACCTGGCGTCTGCAGCTCCGTCCACCAGCAATGGCGTCGAACCTTCCAACAAGGTCGCCAAAAGACGCAGTTCGACCAGAAAAAGCCCAACTGGATCACGAGAACCGACCCGCCAAGAGTCGCTCGGCGGTGCCGTCATCCGCGCCCTCTTCGGCACGCTAGCCTTCCTCTTCAAACGTCCCGTTCGACTTTTCCGACCCGTCAAATTGTCGTCATGGACCATCCTCGAGGCAATGGCCAAGCGCGAAGGTCGCTCGCTCAGCCTCCGCTACCTTCGAACGCTTCTTCGGCGGGAGAACTCCAACTTCCTACCGCATCTGCTGCTGCCTCCGCTGCTCTTCAACACAGCGATCGGGTTCACGCTCTTTGAAGCATACAGCATCACTGAAAGTCGACTGCTTGCCAAGGCGAAAGCGAAACGAATTGCATCAGGAAAAGAAACAGAAGATGAGGATGAGAGAAAGCCAAAGTGGACTCCGCTGTGGATCGTCACGGCTTCAGGTGCAGTAGCTGGAGCAGCGCAGTGTTTCCTATCAGCGCCGCTCGACAACGTACGCTACATCATCCAGCGTAACGTCAGTGGACCCGATGCACACCATCGAAGCGCAACAGCACATCCCATCACCACGATCTCGTGGCGCGCCATCCTTCGAGCTGCCATTCTGCCCTTCGCTCCCGCCATCGCCCGCGACAAACTCGTCCAGGACGTCCAGAACGAGACGATCGAACGCTCCAAACGCGCACCCAAGCCCACCCTCCGTGCTCGACTCATCGCCCTGATCGAGCCGGCGACGACGTCGGCGAATGCAAACGCAAGCATGGCGGAGAGGTTCACCATGTCGCCCGAGAAGAGGCAGGAGTGGGAGAGGCGCTTGAAACGATGGCGTGGTGGAGTGCACGGGTCGGGATTGGCTCTGTCGCTGATCCGTGATAGTGTGGGCTTCGGAAGCTTTTTCTTCATCTTTGAGGTGTCGAGGAGGTGTGCGTTCTTCGCATCGACGTCGATGGATCGAGTCAGTGCTTGGTTCAATGCTCGCGGGCTGGGCATTGTTCGCATGAGAGGTCCGGCTGGCGAGGCGCAGCAGCAAGGTGACGGAACAAATGTGGTGGGACGACGCAGGGTCGATGAAGGGCTCGGCAGCGAAGGAGACATGCATATAGAAGGTGAAGGCGGCGTGGGACACTGGATCCGGCAAGGACAAAAATCAGTCATCGACGCCGACGTCAGCTACAACCAATCTCGAACCGTACAGGGCCGTGTCGTTGCCGTCATCATGCTGCTGGTCGGAGGCGCTGTCGGTGCTTTTTCGTACGAGCTCGTCGGTCGACCTTTCGAATTGATGCGAGTGGTCATCTGGGAGGGGAGAAAGCAGTGGGAGCAAGGCAAACGCGAGCCGGGATACCGTACCACTGCGTCACGCTCCTCGTCTGCACGGAGAGCGAGCAAGCCGGCGGATGGCGCGACGGGCTTCAGCACAGTGGGCAGGTCGGCGGTCAAAGGTGCCAGGGCGAACGCAGCAGCTAGAGCATTGGAGTTGGGGCCGAGAGCGTTTCGACGGCGACCGGACTTTCTCGTCCTGCGAGCGGAGAACACGTCGGGCAAGCAGATGTCGAGGATCTTTGAGCGGGCAATGATTCCACGTTCGCCACATCCTCTGCGTCGTCGAGCGACCACTGAAAAGTGGTACTCGCCAGGGGTGAATGGGACGGCCACACCGATGCTCACCAGCTCTCGCGCTCTCATGGAACGCAAAGCACAGAGATCCACCTCTTCGCCATCAGAGACCGAAGAACCGTCATCGAAAGCAGAAACGCATCCGACAGTTGCCCCAACTCAACACAGGTCGAAACGCCGTCGACCCTCGCCGACCCTCGCCACTCGACCTGGCTTCCTAACCCTGCTCATCGAGCACGCGCAGTCCACCGCCAAACTCGACCGCGTCCACTCCGGCGGCAACGTCGACCCGTCTAACACATCCATCCCGCTGCTGCTCCTCCACACGTACTTCATCGCTCCCTTTCTACCGGAGATACCCAAACCGGTGCTCGACAATCAGATCGTACGAACCGCCGCTGGTGTCGACAAGAATCTTCGACCCTCCTCCTCCTCTTCCGTCACGCAACATTCGAGTGCCAATCTCGCAGAAAAGGTGACGACGGTAGCCCAACGAACACTGCTCCTGTCGCTAGCGTCGCGGAGAAGAGCGGCTGATTCGCCGGAAGCGAAACTCAAGCGCACGTGGATCAGCAACAACCCGGTCAATTTCAGTTTGGCTAGCGGCACGGTAGCTGACAAGCTAGATGGAGGACGTGCAGCGGCGGATGTAAATGCGGCGAGGAGGAGAACAGGCGGGTTCGGTGCGAGCGATAAGGGCACGCTGCAGAAGGGCTCGAGACACTGGGGAAGCGGCAGGGTGGCGTGGACCTTGAAGCGGCTGGCTACGCCGTACGGTGTTGCCTTTTTGGTCTTTGCTTGGCTTGGCGGCGATCTGAATTAGTTGCCGTTCCCTCACAGAAATGGTAATACTACATACAGCCCATCACCACTTTCATACAAACGCATCTCAGTAACGCGCCCATCTGTGTGTATGTTTGTGTGTGTGCAGCGGAAGGAGCGGGTAAAGATGAAGAGAAAAGACGAAAGGTGACGACGAAATATGTAAATATGTTACGCCGAAGCTGGTGTCACACCTCCACGGAATCGCTCACGCATCGAACGACAATGCACAGATCATCTGCGTTTGCTCTCCCTCACGACATCCATATCTATACCTCCTTTCACGGTTCGCCTCAACCGTATTGTGTCGCTGTCACAGCAGCACACAGATACAGCACGCATACTTGAAGAGGCGCATCGGCGGCGCTTCTAATTGCAATGCCGAACCAACCCGCGGCGTCTCACGGCGAGATCGGCACAGCAGCAGCCGCAGCCGCGGCGACGGCAACAGCAGCGGCTGGCCCTGCATGGCGACAGTTCTCCTTCTTCGACTCATCGCCAGTCCGAGACGTTGATGACTTTGCAAAAGCGCCGTCTGCTCTACGACATCCGAACGAAGTAGCGGCGGTGTGTCAGTGTCCGGTTCGACCACCACCATCCGCGTTCACCAGCAGCATAGACTCGAGCACTGCGACTGCATCCACCTCGGTCCAGTTCGACGCCGATCCATCATCGTCGACGGAGAAGACCGCAAAGACGTCGAAATCGACGCGGAAGCAACCTTGCACGCTCGTCGGTACGATTCAAGGCAGAATCAAAGTGCTCGACCCAGAAACGTTGCAGGAGCTGTCGTCGTGGGATGCTTTCTCTTCAGCAGGTGTTGCCGGTAGAGTGACGCATCTGTCGTGCGATGCTCGTGGTAGAGTCGTGTCTTTAGGTGAGGAGGATAGCTCTCGTTTCCCGATTCTGAGGATCTGGGACGTTCGCAACGGACGCAGTCCGGGTCGTCAGGACGCTGCAGCGTCTGAAACGAACGGAGCCTCGACGACAACGCAAAAGGTGGCCTGGATGCCTCGGTTGTTGGCAGAAGGAAAAGTACAACATGGAAGTCGACCTCATCCGATTGCAGCGGTGGCGCATACCCCTTCGCTCTCTTACCTCTCGGTCGCTCTAGCAGATGGGACCGTGCTGCTCATTCGTGGACTCGAGTCTGCGCTCATGTCGGCGGCGGGCAGTGCCGGGATTGCTTCTGCGACGTCGCTTGCGAGACCAGCTGCTGCAATCGTCCTACCCAAGTTCAAGGTGGTGTTTCAGCCCGCAGGCTCTGACACGGGCGCTCATGAGCCGGTGACTGCGCTCGGCTTTTCGGAGGCTGCTGCGACGGTTGCCGCAGGCTCAACAGCGGCTAGTGACAAGGTCAATATTGCAACACCAGCATACGAGCCTAGAGTCATGCACGGATCGAAAGGGCGCAAAGGTGCAGCTGGTCGAGCAAGAGACCCTCGCAACGCTGCCAACGCCAATGCAACCGCTGCAACGCCATCGGATAGCACGGTGTCACCCTCAGCGATCCACCTCTTCATCGTGACACTCTCGCGCGTGCTACGATACGTGGTCGTCGGCAAAGGTGCAGGTGGCAGCCCTGCTGTCCTCGACGACGTCGGCGGTGCGCTTGGCTGTGCAGCTGTCATCCCACCTAGACCTGCGACCGTTGCTTCAGCAGCAGCTGGTGCCGTCGCAGCAGGAACGACGGCAGCGTCGAGCACGCTAGGCAGCGCTAGCTCGGCGGGCAAGATGGTCATCGCCCGCGACGAAGCCATCTACGTGATCGGTCAGGAAGGACGCGAGGCGTGCTTTGCCTATGAGGGTCCTAAATCTTCGATCCACCTTTCGGCGTCGCAGGTAGTCATTGTTTCCCCGCCCTACACCCCATCCAACAAGTCGACATCGTCCTCTGCTCGAAACCTGATTGGTAATCGCGATTCCCCTCTGACAACACCCACATCGCGCAAGGGCTCCATGATCCCCGCCGAGGTCGCCAAGATCACGATCTTTGATTTGGACAACAAACTCGTGGCATTCACGGGGACGTTTGATTCCGGCATTCGAGAGGCGTGGGTTGGAGCAGCCGGCGAGGTGCTCGTCTTGAGCGATACAGGCGAGTTGACCCGGTTGAACGAGAAGCCGCTGCGAGCCAAGCTGGACGTTCTGTACCGCAAAAGTCTGTTCCTGTTGGCCGTCAACCTAGCTCGTTCGCATATGCAACGTGCAGCGAATCCGGATGTGCTCGCTCGAACAGAGGCGCTTATGGGCGACATCTACCAACGATACGGCGACCATCTCTACAACAAGGGAGATTTCGACGGTGCCATGGCGCAGTACGTCAAGACGATCGGTCACACGCAGCCGTCCTTCGTGATTCGTAGATTCCTAGACGCGCAACGCATCACAAATCTGACCACCTACTTGCAGGAGCTGCATGCGCAGAACCTGGCCAGTTCGGATCACACGACGCTGCTGCTTAACTGCTACACCAAGTTGAAGGATGTTGCTTCGCTCGACAAGTTCATCAAGCGACCGCACGTCAAAGCGTCGACAGCGGCTGTGGACGAGGAGGGTGCGGACGAGGGAGGTGCTGAAGATCGGGATGAGCTGCCGTTCGATTTAGAGACGGCGATGCGCGTCTGTCGTCAAGCCGGGTACTTCGGTCACGCGGCTTACCTGGCGAAACGGTACGGCGAGCATCGAGAGTACCTGCGCATCCAGATCGAGGATGCAAAGGATTACAGCGACGCTCTGCTGTACGTACGCGGGTTGGAGGCCGAGGATGCGATTGCGAGCATGGCGCAGTATGCAAAGACGTTGCTGGCCGAACTGCCGGACGAGACGACGGAGTTGTTGATCGAGTTGTGCTCGGGTGCATTCAGACCTGATCCGGATGCAGCTCAGAAGGCGCTGCGTGTGCAGCAGGAGGGAGAGGCGAAGAAGCAGCCGGCCAAATCGGCTGCGGCGGCCTATCTGAGCTATCTGCAGGTGGGAGGTTTTGGCAAGACGCAAGCTGCGGACGGAGTTGCAGCCAGTGGTGCAGGTGGAGCAGGCTCTCGCGCAGGAACGAGTAGCAATACGCCCGCGCAACGCAATTCGACTGCAGCGATCGCTGATCCGTACAGCATCGGCGGCGATGCAAACAGTAAGTCAGGAACACGCCCGTCCAGCACCGTCAGAGGACTAGGCGAAGTGGACGCCGATACTTCGCTGGCCGATGCCGCAGATGCGAGCGGCGTCACAGGCGTCGATCCAGAGCAAGAAGACAAGATGGAGGCATATCCGGTGCCTTCACCGCGAACCTACTTTGCGCACTTCATCCAGCATCCCAATCACTTTATTCGCTTCCTGGAGACTGTCGCGCTTGCACGATGGGGTCAAGTCGTGGATATGGACGCCGAGCCAGCTGGCGACAAATTGCTGTCTCCGGTGCAGGAGAAGAAGGCGCCAGCGTATACGGAGAATGGCGATGGAGACGACGGGATGGACGACGTTGAAAGGGCGCTTCGCGAGTTGGGCCTGGACGGCGATGGTGAGGATGGTTACGAAGACCAGGAGGTGCTCGACCAGAAGTCCATCTGGAACACACTGCTCGAGCTGTACCTGTCGTCCACCTCTGGCACATCGCAACGTAAAAAAGCCTTGCGATTGCTGCAGCAGTACTCGACACTACCTTACGACATGAGCCATGCGGTGATGCTTTGCTCGATGGAAGGTTTCGACGATGGTTTGATCCTGCTGTACGAGCGGATGGGTATGTACGAGGACGTGGTCCGGCTGCATATGGATTCGGCGCTCGTCGATTCGGAGGGGTCCGGCAGCAGTGCCAAGGTGATTTCGGCTTTGCATCGATATGGACCACTTCGACCGGAACTGTACGATCTGGTGCTACGATTCCTCGTCTCGTCGCCCACTCTGCTGGAGACTCACACCTCGGACTTGCTCTCGATACTAACCGTGATCCGAGACACGTCACTCATGTCGACGCTCGAGATCATCCAGACGCTCTCCTCGACCCCTCACACGCAAGTCGGTGTTATACGCGATTTTATCATCACGTCCATCTCTTCCACCCTCACTTCCACATCTCAAGACGCTTCGGCGATCGCGGACTACAAACGTTCCACTGCAGAAACTCTCCAAGAGATCTCGGAACTCACCGATCCGAGCGCAAACAGGGTGTTCCAGATGACGCGATGCACAGCATGTGGTGGACAACTCGATCTTCCGAGCGTGCACTTCATGTGTAAGCACAGCTATCACCAGAGGTGTCTGGGCGAGGAGGAGGCGGAGTGCGGCGCATGTGGTATGCATCAGAGGAGGGTCAGGGACGCTAGGAGGAGGCAGGCGGAGGACGCGGTGGAGGTGATCAGGAACGAAGGGAAGGTGGAAGGAGGAGGTGAGGATGGGTTTGACAGGTTGGCTGGGTTGTTTGGCTTGCCGATTATGGGTGAAGCTGCTGCTGCGCAGATGTGATTGCGACGAGGCGGTTGGTACTAAAATTCATGACTATCAGAGGAAGATGTTGTGTTGGGTGGTGTGCGTGTGTTGTGCTGTGATGAAAGCGAGCAGGTCGTTCGACGTGAATTGTGCAGAAGGTGAAGTGAGAAGGGTGTCGGATAGGGTCCAGCTGGGCAGGGAAAGCAAGTTGAGCCTAGGCAAAAAAGATCAAGGCTTCATTCATGCAGGGTCACGTCAAAATGTGCGCCGAAAATTTTGTCGAGCCAAGGAGATCATGCTCTTATCGTAGACCGCGAGAGGTCTCACGCGCAATGGAAGGGGGGAGATTTTTTGGTGCGGAGGAGAGGAAAGGGAACGCAGTGTGATACGAGAGGAAGGGGGGGAGATGTGTGTAAGGGCAAAGCTGGGGGAGAAAATGCGGGGGAGGAGTAGCGGCGGTAGGGACGAAAACAGAGGCTCTTATCTTATCGGCGGTTGGAAGGGTGGCGCACCGTGTCGCTGCGCAGGGAGGCATTGCAGTGGCATCCCTGGATGAAGCGGGCTCGAGCCTCAATCGTCACACGACTCGATCCTTGTCCCTCCCATACATATCTCACTCCCACCACCAACGCCTCTGTCAACACCGCTCTCGATCTCACTGCCATCGCCAACACTAGCACCGTAATACAACTCCGCCTGGAACAGCCTCAGCTTTACTATCGTGTTGTCTGCAAGTCAACTCCATCTCTAAGCGGCTCTCCTCAAGCAATGTCTTCGCACGCTCAATCCGTTTCTCTACGACAACGCACGCCATCGCTCCCAGCAGCTCTCACTTTTCAGAAAATGACCACTTCGAGCACTGATTCCACCTCACCGCCTCCATACACCCCGATCGCTGCTCCACTCGCAAACGACGATACTCCCAGTACCTCTGCTTCACCGACGTCTCCAAGGAGTGTGATCGCTACCCCGCTTCCCTCCTACTCCTCATCACCTGTGTTGCGGCCGTCGTCCAGCCAACCCCCTCCTCCGCTCTCTGCTTCTGCTGAAGATGAGTCCATCAAACTCGGTCAACCTAGCGTGACTCTCATCAATCCTCCTGCTTGCGCTGAACAAAACCTCACTTCGCACGCGCATTCCTCGTCCTCAAAAACATTCGCAGCCATCATCATCGCCCTTCTCGGCCCAACAATCGTCGACACAGCCTGGTTGACTCTGCTCAACATCCTAGGCGCACTCTTGATCCTAGCACAACTTCCAATGGCCCTCGTCCTCGCTTTCAACTTCAACTACGCGTCCGAATCATCGACAGGCAGAAAAGAAGGATCAAAAGGGAGAGGGAAACGTAGAGTGGGCGAAGAATGTTGGGTCGAACGCTTTACCGGGTTTATGTGGGATTGGCACGATGCGCTGGAAGAGGCTGAGTTGGAGTGCCCGAGTCGTTGGTAGAATCGTCCGTCTGGAAAGGGCTCCCGGTCATGGTGTGTTCAAGTCTGCCATTAGCTCGCATTGCATTGCTCTTTGTTCCCTCAAAGATCGTGCCTTCATCGGTCTCCCACCTGCAATGCATTCATGCTCTGAGATCTCCGACTGTGCAAAAACAACATTGCCTCCCTTCCTACCTCCGCTTGACACCCAACCTCTTCGCAAAGACATCCATGTTCTTCTCACGCCACTTGTCGCCTTCCACTTCAGTCAATCCAGGCGGCACCGAGAGCACCTCGGCCATGCTCTTCAGCATCATATCGAGCTCGCCTCCCTCCATCCTGGCGAACGAGGCAGCTAGTTGCGCGCAGGGGTGGTCGGTGGTCGAGAGAGACTGGATCCATGTTTTGAGCGTGGTGTTGTAGGAGTGGTTGGCGTCGATGGGTGGTGGGATGGTGCGGGAGGGCGGTTGTGCGGGCTTGGCGAGGGCGGTGGATGTGGCTGATGGCCCGGTATTATGGGGTTTGCCGGTGGTTGGTGTCGCCTTGTCGACGTCCGAAGTAGCTTTGGTGGTAGACGTAGCGAGCTTGGCTTTGGCAGCCTGTCGCTTTTCGACGGCACGACTCTCGTCTTGAAGCCGGCGCAGGAAGGACCAGTCTTCAAACTCTCGCAGTCGCTTACTGATGATGTCCCGTACCATGGGTTCCTTCTCTTGCCCCTTCTTGGCTGCACCGCTTCCGTTCACTTTCGCCACCTGCTTGTTTTGCCCCTTTTTGCCACCCCTTTTCCTCATGTGCGGCTTCCAATCAGCCTGCTTCCTCTCTACCAACGTCAATATATTCGAAGCCCTCTTCAGCGTCTCTCTCTTCCTCTCGTCCGTCGTCTCACAGCTGCATCCATCCTTCGAGCACTTCTCCTGCTTCTTCGGCTTCTTTGAGAAATAAGCCTCTTCGATCGCCTTGTTGAGATGCCAGAGCGTTCTGAAAGCGATGTCCGCCACGGCCACCGTATACAGATGCGTCGTATACGGACAAGTGACGAGACTCTCCTTCCATGCTTTCCCCTTCTTGTCTCTCTTCCGCTTCGGCGAGTACACCGCCAGCCCGGAGCCGGTCAGGTTTTGCAGTGCTGTACTTACCTCCAACAGATCCTTCTGCAGATTAAGCGCGTGCTCGGTCGGAACATGTCTGATGCTCGAAATGTACTGCGCCGCAGTCAGAGCATTCCGCATCGCATACGTCTGCCTCGCGCACCTCACCACCACCGTCTGCAGCAGTGGGATCACCACGTTCCACGTCGCCAACATGCTTGTCTCGTCCTCCTTGTACGCCGTATAGTTGATCCAAACAAACGTGAACAGCACCGTTTGCACCCCGTCCCTCAGATCCGTCGTGTCCGGCACCATCTTCGTATACCCAGCTTCCAAAGTGCTTGCCCTCTTTTGCCGGTCGAGGTAATACCTCTTGCTGTCGGGAGAACCTTCGCTACGGTATTCTTCCGTTTCGATGTACTCGCAACGCGTGTGACAGATGTGTCGGAAGTATTCGTCGACGAGCACGTTGTTGAAACGATTCTGCATGTAGCTCTCCATGTTGTCTGCGAAATCGATGTAGAACGCGGCTGCATAATTGAGGAGCGCGACAAGGCTGGCGAGCTCAATGTAGACGAGCGTGTCGCCATGACTGACGCCAAAGCGGAGGATCGTGCGATTGAGCTCCTTGATGACGTCGGAGAGCGAAGCGTCGTTGGAGAGGTGTTTGCGCGACTCGGAATTGGACGAGACGAAGCTTGTGTGTCGTCGACAGTCCGAAAGAAGAGAGGCCGGTTGCGTCCGTTCGCGCTTCTTCTGTGCCGTTCGTGCAGTGATGGGCTTGTTGGGAGCAGTTGCAGCGTCAGTTGCGACCGTTGAAGGAGTTGCAGACTTGCTGGCAGAGGTGGATGCGGAGCTGGCAGTCAGACAAGCAGTGGTAATAGGTTTCCCCGCCGAAGGTGCAATTGTTTTGAGCCCGTCGGGGGCGAGGTGCTTCGTGAGCGTCGTCGTATTGCTATTCGGTCCTGTCGCTGGCCTTTTAGCTGCAGCACTCGCGGTTGGGATAGCAGCCATCGTTGCAGACTGATTGGCTCCAGATTTAGGCGCAGAAGTCTTGTTTGCAAGACCGCAGGTATGTTTGCTCGAGTCTTCCTTTATCTGGTCACCGTTTTCGGATACCGTGAACGAGGTGTATACGGGTGCGAACCTTTTCTGATACCTCCCGTTCGCATCCAAGCAGAACCCAAAGTCGCGAAGCTTCGTGTCGACGATGGTCTCGAAGATCAGCCCCACCTGGAGGCACTGGTTCGGTGGGTCGTACTTGATGAAATCGCCAAGCTCTTCAAAACACTTCTTGAAGGCCGCTCCGATCTTGGCCGCAGGAGGCGATGGCTCAGACGTCCCGAAAGCTTGCGTGTGAGAATTTGCAGAGGTCGCCGATGTATGGTCGTGGTGGTGATGCGAGGAGTGCGATGACGAGTCGGACGACTTGTTGAGTCCGCCGTGTTTCTCGCATGCTGAGGACCAGAACATGTGCGCCATGATGAGCGGGACGGCGAGAGTGTTGGTGTCGGCGCGAGGGACAAAGGTGAGATTGCGATAGAGTCCATCGATTCTGTAGCAAGGCTTTTTGCCAGATTGAGCAGCCGGGTTCGTCGAACCCCGTGAAGATGTCGGGAAGCAGCTGGACTCTGGCGGTGTTGTTGGCGACGACGCCAAAGACGGAGCCGAATCGGTGGGGAGAGCGGGCATCTTGAGCTTTTCGAAGATCTGGCCCATCGCCATCAGGGCGCGATACTCAAAAGGGCTAGGAGCTGATGAGAAAAGCGTGGTTGCCCGCTGAGGCGACCCATTCGGGAAGAGGGTGAATAATGCTCAAACGGTTACGAGCACGGTGACGATGGGAGAGGGGGGGGGG